>NC_036859.1:25217921-25219489 GCF_002910315.2 Salvelinus sp. IW2-2015
AATGTGAGCAGGAGAACAGGACACTGTTAAATGTGAACAGGGAACGAGAGCAGGAGAATAGGACACTGTTAAATGTGAACAGGGGAACGAGAGATGTCCTTTATCCTTTTGTGTTTTATCGTTGGTTTAAACATGAGTAGTGCTATCAAAGGTAGCGCCAGAATGCCATCTATATCATTAGAACTAATACACACTTTGACACGATGCAGTGCCCTGGCATGATACCATTTAGTATGGGCCCCTGACTGTGTAACACAAATATAAAAACATTGCTTGCCGTTCTGTCCTTCTGATTTCCATTCTTACAAGAGCATTGCCAGTCGTCAGACTGTGTCTCCCCACAGACGGGACGAGCCCAGTAATATCTGTATCCATCCCAAATTCAATCCGCAAATGCTGGTTTTTATCCCAAATGGCACCCTATTCCCTTTAGAGTGCACTACTTTTGACCAGGACCCATAGGGCTATGGAGGGGTAGATGGCTGAGGGGGGGGCTGCTGAGGTTAAAGAGCTGCTGTCGTACCTTCACCATGGTGGGGGTCGAGGTGTAGTCAATAAACAGCATCCCTCTTGTCCTAGTTGAGGGCAGTGTGCAGTGCATTGGCGATTGCGTCGTCTGGATCTGTCGGGCGGTAGGTGAATTGGAGAGGGTGTGTCAGGGAGGATGGAGGTAATGTGGTCTTTGACTAGCCTCTTGAAGTACTTCATGATGACCGAAGTGAATGCTACAGGTCGGTAGTCGTGCAGTTACTTCCCCATTCTTGGGTACGGGGATGATGGTAAACATCTTGAAGCAGGTGGAGACAACGGCCTGTGCTAGAGAGATTGAAAATGTCCTAAATCACAATACCTAACTGGTCTGCACATGTTCCAAGGGCGCGGCTAGGGATGCCGTCTGGGCCGGCAGGCTTGCGAGGGTTAAGATGCTTGAATGACTTCCATACGTTCTCCGTGGAGACCGTAAGCACGTAGCCCTCATTGTCTTCAGGGGCTCTCCTCGGCAGATCAGTCGTTTTTGTTCGAAGCGTGAGAAAAAGGTGCTTCGCTCGTCTAGTAGGGTGGCATTGATGTCCACGGCGTGACTGGCTTTCTTTTTGTAGTCTGTGATCGTTAGAAGCCTTGCCACATATGCTGAACTGTCTTGGAGTAGGAGTGCTGATCAAGGATCCGAGCCCCCCGTCTATGTATRCGCTACAATCTAAAAGGCACGTCTGATCCTAAATCCTAGCACCCTGAGTCTTTATGGACTCTTTGATGCTATAGCAGAACAGAACCAACTCTATTGAAAAGTGGGGAGCCACAAAGGTGAAATTCCTTCACCTTTAAACAAAGCAGATGGTACCATTATAAGTATACTATCATAAACTAGGATAAATGTGACTCCACCAGCCTTCTCTCTAATGAGGAATAAAGCTGTAGTTTCTCTATCTTCTGCTAGCTCCAAGACTGCCATGCGTCTTCCCTGCTAGCTCTAAGACTGCCATGCGTCGTCCCTGCTAGCTCCAAGACTGCCATGCGTCGTCCCTGCTAGCTCCAAGACTGCCATGCGTCGTCCCTGCTAGCTCCAA
>NC_036859.1:25219514-25251983 GCF_002910315.2 Salvelinus sp. IW2-2015
CTCAAGACCAACCAACACATGGCAGTCATGGACGCTACTGCTAGAGTAGGACGATTTCGTTATGGTGGGGCAGTCTTATTTAGGGAGCTAGCAGTAGGTTGGGGGTTGACTGGGACGCATGGGGAACTAGTCTTGGTGTGAAGCATAGCATTGGAACGTGATCGGGTGCGTAAACGCAGATGTGTCATATGTCTACTTTGGAGCTAGCAGGGAACGACGCATGGCAGTCTGCATTGGGTCGAGGGGGCTAAGCAAGAGACCCTGGAAACGGACCGCAAGTCAAGGGGCCAAGTCTTTTTTGGCGGAGTCTAAAGCCAGCTGCGACGAGGCATGGCAGTCTTGAGGAAAATTGACTAAAGCCAATGGGACCTGCCTAGAACCGCATGCATCCCTTGGAGCTAGCAGGCACGACGAGGCGTTCGGATTGCAACAATGTTTGGTGCAATTCCAAGTGAGACAATAGCAGGACGACGATGCAGTGGAGCATGCGTCGTCCCTGCTAGCTCCAAGACTGCCATGCGTCGTCCCTGCTAGCTCCAAGACTGCCATGCGTCGTCCCTGCTAGCTCCAAGACTGCCATCTCACAGGACTAGTTGTGTAAATTTGTTAGCTTTTTCTTTCTTGCGATCCCCCCCAGCTTTCAGTTGTCACCATTTATGTAGGTCTCTTATTAACCTGACATTTTTTGTTTTATGTAACATTTTATTTAACAAGTCAGTTAAGAACAAATTCTTATTTACAATGACGGACTAACCCGGACGACGCTGGGCCAATTGTGCGCCTCCTTATGGGACAATCACGGCCGGTTGTGATACAGCCTGGATTGAACCAGGGTCTGTAGTGACGCCTCTAGCACTGAGATGCAGTGCGTTAGACCGCTGCGCCACTCGGGAGCTTGTTCCTGCCTGTAACACAATGTTACTCTGATATACCACTGCAATCGACCTTTAGCAAGTGCTTTATGTTAACCAACTAACACTGAAGTGACCTTCGCTGCTTTACGGCTAATCTGTAGATTAATTTCTTAAACATGCAGGGGCAATTTCTGTTGCAGAGATCAACTAGATTCAGCCACGGGACAATTTTTGTCTTGAGTGGATTGTGGGGCCGGAACATAATTACAAATCATTTGTAGACTGCAAATAGACCACAAGAAGCCCAAACAGATATGTTTGACTAAAACATAGTTTTAAACATTATTTACATTTTGAATATGGTCATGCGTGTGTCTAATATCCGTGGGAATACTTGGCAACAGATTTCTTCAATTTAAGTCACTTGGAGCTGATTTCCTGGTGTTTTTATGGAATTGTATGTCCAACAATGAATATTTGAAAAAAAGCAGAACTTGGGCCAAATAAAGGCCCACGGGCCGCCAGTTGGGGAACCCTGTTCTATTGTCACCTCACTGTAGTGTGTGTATTCTGTTTACATACATTTATTCCTCCTCTCCATTGTGTGAAACTATGCATTCATTGTTCTCAGTTTCATCCTCACCTTGGCTGGCACACACAAGCCTGTTAATTCCTGTTCAGTGTTGTCAGTGTGTTCGATGTGCTCAGTGGAGTGAGAAATGGCTCCCTCCATGCAAACAGTCTCACACCAGCTTCATTACCCCTCCAGCGAGTCACAGTAGAGACACTGTATGGGTCCCAAATGGCACCCTAATCCTTTTATTGTTCACTTCTTTTGCGTAGAACCCTACAGGCCTGGTCAAAATTTGTGCACTAAATACAGAATAGTGTGCCATTTGGGACGGAGGCACAGCGGACTCGGAGACCGTAATCACTTCTGGAATTCACACATTAACAGGTGGAAACAGTGCAATACTACATTTAGCCAGGCCTAAATCAATACAGCTCCAAATGTAAACACATGATTATGGTATTTCTTTGTACTGCGCATATATAACTACATAGAGCCATGATTACATGGAACTCTATTCCACATCAAGTAACTCATGCCAGCGGTAAAATAAAAAAAACAGATAAAACGTTATGGAACAGTGGGGACTGTCAAGCAACACAAACAGGCACAAACACACAGACGATAACATACGCACTATACACACACGTACACATGTATTTTGTGTTGTAGAGTAGGGGCCTGAGGGCACGCACTTAATGTGTTGTGAATGTATTGTATAACAGCCTTAACAAATACAAATATGTGTGTGTGTGTGTGATCCCACCCAACTTTCAGAGATGATCAAGAAGCTCATATGAAGGATCCCACCTTCCTTCTGCTCAGACTCATTAGTACCGTGTGTGTGTGTGTGTGTGTGTGTGTGTGTGTGTGTGTGTGTGTGTGTGTGTGTGTGTGTGTGTGTGTGTGTGTGTGTGTGTGTGTGTGTGTGTGTTCCAGCTCCTGCAGTGCCCCATGTCTCATATGTTTCCAATTATGCTGTGTCTTGTACCCCCCAAACACAACATAAACCGCTGCTATGTGTTGGACCAATTATGCTGTGTCTTGTACCCCCCAAACACAACATAAACCGCTGCTATGTGTTMGWCCAATTARGCTGTGTCTTGTACCCCCCAAACYCAACATAAACCGCTGCTATGTGTTGGACCAATTATGCTGTGTCTTGTACCCCCCAAACACAACATAAACCGCTGCTATGTGTTGGACCAATTACGCTGTGTCTTGTACCCCGCAAACGCAACATAAACCGCTGCTATGTGTTGGACCAATTATGCTGTGTCTTGTACCCCCCAAACGCAACATAAACCGCTGCTAGGTGCTGGTCCAACACATATGTAAATTCAGGAGGAATTTGTGTGATTGTTGTAAAAATAAGCAATGCAGGTATCAGGGAAGGAGTGTATACTATAGCAGGGGCTGTCTTGTGGTAGTCTGTCAGAGGAAACCGTTAAGCTGGGTTTATGTATAAACGAGCTCTCTACAAGGAACACTTGCATGTCTTGTCTCTCTCGTTGCAGTGTTTTCTACTTTCTACGGCCATTAAAACAGCATTTAAATCAAATTGTATTTGTCACATGCTCTGAATACCGTGAAATGCTTACTTTTACAAGCCCTTATCCAACAATGCCATTTAAGAAAATAGTTAAGAAAATATTTACTAAATAAGCTAAAGTAAAAAATATATTTTTTAAAATAAGTATCACAATAAAATAACAATAACGAGGCTATATACAGGGGGTATTGCTATGCAGATTCATATCCGGTGTGTCATGTTGGTATTTAGTCCGTCCCTCCTCTCCCCTTGCTCCGTCAGTGATCGTATGGATATCTGAAATGGATGTTCGTGAATTAAGTGGATTTACCGACAGAGTAATTTTGAGAGTAGAGACTGGAAATCTAATTTTGCGCCTCCGTATTGTTATTGCTCTGCTGCTGTTGCTCTGAAAAAGGCTTAGCTGGATGTTTTATCTTTTGGCTGGTCCTCTCCACTCTCATTGCCTGTTTTATATACAGACAGTACACCAGGCAGTCCTTTGCTTTACACTCTACCTCAGACTGGGTGAGTGGGGCATTGTCCTGTCAGCCTCAGCAGTTTTAACCATCCACCAGGAAAGTGGTTTACGTGCCTAGCTAGACACTGACAGTCCTACTACACTTAGACTGCGTATCTTAAATCTCTCCCCTCTTAATTCTTAGACCGTTTATGAGAATAATTTAATGACGTGGTAGGTGTCGTTGAATGACGTGGTATAGGGCTCCTGTATGATCCTGTGGGCACCTGGGACTCTGTGTATACATATCACATTTTCCCAGAAATGGAACCAAATCTATCCTTGAGGGGTTTCCTGAGAGGGGTCACCCAGCCACTGACCCAGGACCTGTTTCTCCGGTGTGTCTCTGTCAAGACTCCGATTGTGGATAAGGAGCATTGTGCTCGCCCAGTGTTTCCTCCTGTTATGAAAACATGGCAGTGAGGCAGGATGGACATATGGGTCTCTGGACAGGACAGAAGATGTAATGGGGTTAAGTGTAAAGGACATTCAGGATAGTCACCTGGGCTAAGAGCATATGTCCAAGTTCCACGTTTACTCCATGTATTAGTCTTTCCTGTAGGTAATGTATGGGTGTTGTGTTTCTTGTGTCTGTGTCCGTAAACAATCAGCTGTCCGTTTCCAGCGGGAGCACACTTCATTAAAGTGCACTTTGGCCGTCTGCTACACGGTCCACTTCATTCACACTGAGATGGATTTTACTATTAAAATGGAATGAACCCACAGGCCCGAGTGCCATTGTGGCCAAGACGCTCGCACTAAGATGAGGAAACAAACAATGACTCAGCTGAAAAATAAAATGTGTTCTGTCCTGTGGCTTTCTCAAATGGCACCCTATTCCCTATATAGTGCACTACTTTTAACTAGAGCACTACTTCTAACTAGAGCAGTGCACTATAAAGGGAATAAAGCAGTGCACTATAAAGGGAATAAAGCAGTGCACTATAAAGGGAATAGGGTGCCATTCGGGCCACGGCCTGCCCTACCTACCCGCCTGTAGCCTGTCTTCCCAGTAGCCATTAACTCCAAGCTCAGCCCTGAATTATAGATGTGATGATCTAACCACTTGGTTAGAATAGGAGGATATGTACAACCTGATGTCACAGGAGGGGGTAGTGCCATAGTGCATTTAAGTGACTTTTGAACGGTTATTTTGTTGATGTTATATTAATCAAATGTGAGATCTTCAAAGCACATCTTGTACTGTAGCTGGCTGTGTTGTAGGTGCATTATTGAATGTGTTTTAGTGCAAGCAAAACCATTTGATTCACTCAAGTCACTCCAAACCAACATGAGCTAGAATAGGCAGTTTGTGTTCGTCATGAGGCCCTATTGCCCCGAGCCAGTAGTTTACTGATGGAAAACTGCCACTGTCCCCTCAACATTTTCTGTCACCTCAGTGTCCCTGCGCCTTGCCTGGGGGGAGAGACACTGCTGCATCCCAAATGGCACCCTATTCCCTTTATAGTGCACTTTCTAGGGCGCTGGTATAGGGTGCTGGTCTAAAGTAGTGCACTATAAATGGAATAAGGGGCCATTTGGGACTCAGACTGTGATGTTGGAGAGCCAAGTCGAACCCCACTGTGCAATTCAGGAAAATGGAATTGTCACTCAATGAATAAAACAAAAGTCCTTAGAAGGAGCTACTATTGAAATGTGTCAGTGTGACTTTCCTCCTGTATCTGTGGTGATGAATGTGATTCACATGCTCTTCAAGGAGCATAGTGTTGTCTTGGGGAATAGAATGTGAAGATTGTATTTTTCTTGACCTTTTCATAAATATCTCCCTTTCTATGTCCACACCATGCAATAATTCTCATGTACGTGTAACCCACAGTGTCCCAAACCGTTCTCCTCTTGTTTAGAAACCCATTCACAACCCATGACTCCTGTTAAGCATAGGACACGATTCCTATGAGACATGCTCTGTAGCCACTGTGATCCCGTTGTGAAGGAGACCAACAGGACTGGATTACCGGTGTACTGCAGCCCTCCACTGCACATCCCCCCCCCCCCCCGCAGCAGCAAACAGTGCACTGTCATGGCAACCGTACAGGAAACTGCGGCGATGTGTTCATTTTCATACTGATGAGGCGAGCTATTGCTGCCGTTGCCGTGGCTTCTCTGCCTTCTCCAGTATCACCATGAAATTTTAATGACCCTGTCTGGTCCACCCTCTCTTTTTCTCTCTTACTCCTTGTTCTCTCTCTTTCTCTCGCTCTCTCTTTCTCTCGCTCTCTCTCTCTCTCGCCCTCTCTCTCGCTCTCTCTCGCACTCTCTCTCGCCCTCTCTCGCGCTCTCACAACAGGAATCAGTCCTGGACATTTTTTCAGGTTGTAATAGTTGCATAGGCTGTAATGGGTGCTCATATGTAGGACACCCTTATGTCATGTCTGCTTACCATTTTTTTGTGACTCATTTCAGCCCGTGTGGAATGGACCATCTTTCAATGTCTGTTGCGTATGAGACTCAGGGGGCTTGGTTTGATAAGATGCCCATGTTGCAGTCAGAGATCCTAGAAGTCACTATAGGAGTTCTATATGTKATTCTATGGTTGTTGTCTTGTTTTGCAGGAGGAGGGGGGGCATGGGGAGGAGGATAACGGCAGGATCGAGCCGGTTGGCCGAGCTGACTCCTGTATGGCCCACACCACTGTGAGGTCACTGGAGTAAGTCGTCTCTGAAAGGGTCGTCCAATTACAGATAGAGGACTACGTCCCAAGTGGAACCCTTTTCACTTTATAGTGCACTACTTTTGACCAGAGCCTTGTGGATCCTGGTCAGAAGTAGTGCACTATATAGAGAATAGGGTGTCGTTTGGGATTCAACCAGAGCTTCTGTCTCAACGTAACCACCTCTCTGATCACCTGACATTGATCCCTAACAAGTACAGGAATAACATTCATCTGTAGCAGGAGAATGAGTACCAGTTAACTACCTACCTCTAAGCTGAACCTAACACTTCTGATATTATATTGTATTCTCCATGTAATCATTTATTGTAAAGAGTCTTCTTAGATTTAGGCCCATAAATATTGCATTCCACAGGTTTGGAGAAAATCTTTTTAAACCCCTGGCTAATGTTATTTTAAGGAACTCAAGCATAAACCAAACATCATCATAACCATAAAAGGTACCATGTACTGATCCATTGTCATGGTGATAGTAATAACACTCGTTTTCTAACTGTCATCTCTTGCATGCCATCAGTCTAATCTTCAGGTACAGTATGTTATTGATATTATTTCACCCAATAAGGAAGGCGTCCTCGCCTCCCAATAGAATACAACTATGTTTTTATGCATATAACCTTTATCCTAAAGGTAATAGAAACACAACTACTAAGCACCAATCTATGGAAACTCAAGGGGTTAGAGGTCAAAGAATACAAGTATAGCACTATTTTTTTTAAAGGAATGTGATACAGTTTACTTGTCTCAGATTTCCCTATAAAAATCCTATGTGATAGACTGCCTGAAGGTCTAGACATAAGATATGATATGTATACGTAGTGTGTATGGAAACCTCCCTTGACGCTCCTTTAGAACTGGGTTCTGAATTATGTGTTTCTGTCACCTGGGATGTTGGGAGAAAACCTGGCGTAATGCTCATCCCTAGTGGTTTATTCATTTCTGCCTGCTCTATTTGTTGTTGTTTTTCTCCCCTTCCTGATTTCCACATGGTTTCACCCCCCCCATCCATCATTGTCTCACAGTGACATTGTAAAGCTGGTAGAAGTGTCCAATGACGGCGGGCCCTTGGGGATCCATGTAGTGCCTTTCAGTGCCCAGGACCGCAGGTAAAGCCCTCCCACTACAGCCACCACTGGATAGACAGGCAGCAAGCTACTTACGCTACGCAGGCATAACACTGCCACGATTAAGGAGGGGGGAGTAGAGAGTGAGAGGGAAGGAGGGGGGAGAGAGAGAGCTTAGTCTGCTATGGCATCTGCATCCCCATGTGACCCAGTAAAACAAACACACACACACACACTCCCCCTACACACGGACCTACGCAACAAACATGTCATGCTCACATCATGAAGTGATTAGCTAGTTTACAGTGATCAATCATGATTGTTCAGTGCTTGCAGGTGACTGTCATGTTCCTCCATCACTCCTGTCTCAAGTATTTACATGATGTAAAGGTTGTACTCAGCAGTCCATATACACATTTACAGTCCACACACGTCTCCGATAGAAGATGTAATGGAATAATTGATTTAATGGTCCAGCTCTTTCACATATGTCCACTAGCACAGAGCTAGGTTTACTATTCCTAGCCTGGTCCCAGATCTGATTGTGCTGTCATGTCAACTCCTTGTCATGCCAAACATGACAAGGTGTGGCAAGGATTGGAATGATGGCACAAACACGGGTACCCAGGCTAGCTTATTCACTACTGATTCAGAGGAACTTCCAACTAGAAGTTCTGGAAAACTTGGGGATTTTGGTATAATGCGTCTGTGTTTAAACATACCTGTGAACAATAAGTACTATTTTAATAGTTCTAGCACTTTATGGTAATTTGGATGATTTTGGATGACCTACTCTGTATTCAGTATTTCAGTGAAGTCAGCATTGTGCAGCAGTCAGGAAGCCCGAGGCGTCTTGCTACTGTATGGAGGGTTACTGCTTTCTCTGACAGCCGTCACAGCTGAAGGCTTCCCAAACTCAAATGTGATGGAGCAGCATTTCTCTAATTCCTACACGTTACTGTAGATTTAACCGTTTTCTCTGTCAGAATGCTAATGGTCTCTTTGTTTTGCATAAGGCAGCTCAGTCAGGGGTGAAACTTCGCATTCAGGTAGAGAGAACGGGCATACCTAGAGAACGGGCATACCTAGCTACAGAAACTAGACCTATGCTGTTTTAGAAGACGGACACTTTCATCTAGCCACCAAAATTACTACTGACAAACATAACGCCACCAACTTAATAATAATTGATTTGAATTTATGTAACGCTTTTCTACCAACTGAGGTACTCTAAGCGCTTTACATAATAGGGGGAATTTCACCTCATCCACCCCCAATGTGTAGCACCCACCTCAGTGATGCACGGCCACCATTTCTGTGCCAGAACGCTCACCACACATCAGCTATCAGGTGGAGAGATGAGGAGTGACATGCCGATTAGGAATGAGGGGGATAACTAGGTGGCCAGAATGGAATGTGGCCAGGTTGGGAATCTAGCCATGACAAACACAAGTGTCTCATATCTCACATCCACTTTGCACTTTGTCATGAATTAAAACCATACACCAATCAGTGTTAGCCTGTGAACTAAGTAAGGATGCAGATGACATGGAGGACATGTTGCTTATCTCTTAGTTATGAGCCTATGCATGTATCCAAAATGGCACGCTATTCCCTATATAGTGCACTACATAGGGAATAGGGTGCCATTTGCGACACACATTATTCATGTAGAGCCTAGGTGTTTGCTGGAGCTTCAGTAGTCCTCCCCTTTCCAGGCCTGCTCTGTCTACCCCAACAGCCATATTGAACCCTATGGCCTCTTCCACAGCTGCCAGCCGTATTACACCAACGTCTGCTTCTGAATGTTTCCAGGACTCTCGGCTTGTTGGTCAAGCGCCTGGAGAGGGGAGGCAAGGCGGAGCAACATAGTCTGTTCCAGGAGAATGACTGCATCGTACGCATTAATAATGGAGACCTGCGAAACATCCGCTTCGAACAGTAAGACGCCTGTACCTACCGAACGGGACCACCGGTCCTGAGCCCCGCTCCGCTCCCTGCCAGCCCTCCCCTGCTCCTCTCCCTTACTCTCCACTGCCATGTCTTCTAACCAAAGCATGGCCTCTGCTGCTTTCTGTTGCTAAGCTAACCCCATTCCTGTTTGATGATTCCTAGGTCGATCCTACTGTAGGATCTTGGTAAAATGGAGGCTGCCTGCCATTCCTCTCAGCCTCTGTCCTCTCCAAACTTGCAATCCTTTCTATACCTCTATGTATCTAGCCGCTCCATCTGTTGCTCCTGGATGCTAACATCTTCCTATTTGACTCCTAGGTCAAACCTACCTCTGCTCAACTTGCTTGGCTTCTGACTTTCAGGGCATCCCCCGCTTTGATCTGTCTCTCTCCCTCAGCTCCTCAGTCTGAGCAGATCCTAGCAGCCTAGCTAACTGCTGCTGCCTCCCATTGTTCTCTGCTGCAGATACTGTTCCATAGAAATAGAATGATGGCTTCCTGCTTCATTCCTATTTTGTACACTCAAAATGGCTGCCAGGCAACCCATTATGGTGTCATTGACTTGAATGGGGGAGGCCATTCTATTCATTCTAGTTCTGTGTTGTATGCTGCTTGCATGCCATTCTAGAATCCAGCTAATGCTTTTGAATACAATGTTACATTACATTCCTCATCATGCTTTATGTAATGTTCTGTATAATGTTTGTCAGCATAAACGGGCTGCACGTGCTTTTCAGAAGCATAAACACTGGTGTACTGTGAAAAAACAGCTGTCATTTGTTTTGTGTGCGCACTTACTCACACACACTCACAATAACCTATGGCTATAGTGTAGCCTAGAGGTTGAACAGGATTCCCACGGGATTCTGGGAGGAATGGGAGTCAAGTTCTAGAGTCAAGTTCGGGAGCCACAGTTTTATTATATATATTTTTTGGCGGAAATGTCATGTGGAGTACATGACATTTCCATCAAAAAATATATAATTAAACTCAGTTTTTAACTATTCTTGTAGACCAGGGGTACTCAACTCCTACCCTAAGACTTCCGGAGCCTGCTGGTTTTCTGCTCTACCTGATAATTCATTGCACCCACCTGGTGTCCCAGGTCTAAAATCAGCACGAAAACGACTGTAGGCTAGGCCTAATATAGTTTACTTAATAAAAATTTTAAAAAATTGTAATTTCACTCCCCCTTCCGCCGGGGTCACTCCCATAGTATTACATTTGTTGTATAAAATGCTGCGGTTGAATCAAATGGGTTACCAGCTGGAGAGTGGGACAAGCAGCATTGCTGCTCTACTCACTTTACCATCAAGCCCAATTGTTTACCTATTTAACTAAACCCGTGCCATCTGAGGTGAAGAGTGACATAAAAATAGATAACCTGAGCGGCAGTACTGCATAAGTCTATTTTAAAATGTTCACATTGGAAATGTTCATGTGTGCAGTGCTCAGCTGTAGGCTACAGATTTGTGCTGTTATGTGCAACCCATACCTGCTGGGCTCTCTGCCCTCATCCTTCAGCCTTAATCGATATACATTTAGGTCATTTAGAATATGCTCTTATCCAGAGCAACTTAGGCCTACAGTCAAATTTACCAAATAAACTAAAGTAAAAAATTCTAAAAGGTAACACAATAACATAACAATAACAAGGCTATATACAGGGGGTACCGAGTCAGTGTCGGGGGGGTGGGTACAGGTTATTTGAGGTAAGTTGTACATGTAGGTAGGGAAGTGTACTTGGATAGATAATAACAGCAACTAGCAGTAGTAAACAAAAGGGTGGGGTGGGTGGGGGGGGGGTGTTGTCAATGTAATAGTCCGGTGGCCATTTTTTATTAAATGTTTAGCAGTCTTATGGCTTGGGGGTAGAAGCTGTTAAGGAGCGTTTTGGTCCTAGACTTGGCGCTCCAGTACTGCTTGCCCTGCGGTAGCAGAGATAAGTCTGACTTGGGTGCCTGAAGTCTCTGCCAATTTTATGGGCTTTCCTCTGACACCGCCTGTTATATAGGTCCTGGATAGCAGGAAGCTTYGACCCAGTGATGTACTGGACCGTACGCACTACCTTCTGTAGCGCCTTAAGTCAGATGGCGAGCAGTTGCCATACCAGGCGGTGATGCAACTGATCAGGATGCTCTCGATGGTGCAGCTGTAGAACCTTTTGAGAATCTGGGGACCCCAGATTTTCAGTCCCCTGATGGGGGAAAGGTTTTGTCGTGCCTTCATCATGACTGTCTTGGTGTGTTTGGACCATGATAGTTTGTTGGTGATGTGGACACCATGGAACTTGAAACTCTTTACCCGCTCCACTACAGCCCCGTCGATGTTAATGGGGGGGTGTTCGGCCCTCCTTTTCCTGTAGTCCATGATCAGCTCCTTTGTCTTGCTGATGTTGAGAGAGGTGTTGTTGTCCTGGTACCACACTGCCAGGTCTCTGACCTCCCTATAGGCTGTCTCATTGTTGTCGGTGATCAGGCCTTCCACTGTTCTGTCATCAGCGAACTTAATGATGGTGTTGGAGTCGTGCTTACCACGCAGTCGTGGGTGAACAGAGAGTAATGGAGGTGACTAAGCACGCACCCCTGCGGGGCCCTAGTGTTGAGGATCAGCGTGGCAGATCTGTTGTTGCCTACCCTTACCACCTTGGGGCAAACTGTCAGGAAGTCCAGGACCCAGTTGCAGAGGGAGGTGTTTAGTCCCAGGGTCCTTAGCTTAGTGATGAGCTTTGTGGGCACTATGGTGTTGAACATTGACCTGTGTTCCCTCAGGGAGACAAATGTCAGTGATGACACCAGTTGGTCCTGGCAACAGATATCGCGGAGCTACTTCCCAATTTCAGGCTATATCAATTCCCAGACAGGATGTAATAGGTTTCCCAACCAAGGTTACTTACTGGTGTTTAATTAAATATATAAGAACAGACAGAGTTTTCACACAAGCTAAATGGCAGAAAAGCTTCTCTGTTATATTTTTGAGGAACTGGTGGGAGGGCTACATTAGAGGTTGACATGGGAGTGAAAATTCATCCTTGTCCTGTCATTGTTGGTAATGGGCTTATAAGTACGCATTTCACTGTAAGGTCTACACCTGTTGTATTCAGACATGTGACAAATAACATTTGATTTGGGAATATTATTAGTGGCTGGGAATAAGGCTAGGAATTTTGGCAAGGAATTGCAGGGTCGTTGGGAGTGGGGTAATGTCTGTTAATCTGTTTTGAGAGAGGAGTTGCCTGTGTGCATCCCATATGGCAACCTATTCCCAATGTAGCACTCATTTTGATCAGAGCCCTAAAGTCCCTGGTGAAAAGTAGAGCACTATATAGGGTGCCATTTGGGACATATCTGAGATGTCTAGCAAAGTCAGCTTTAATCTACTGTAACAGGTGTGGCTAACAAGACTACTGCTATGGCAAGATTACACTAAATAGATGGTTTCAGTTCACATCTACACCACCTGATGTTGAAGGGGTTTAAAATGATTTTTCTCCAAACGTGCTTCAGAAAACCCATTCCGTTCATCTGAGCCATATGAGGGATTACATGATGAAACTGGCAAGCCTATTCTAAAACTATACATTCTTACTCTCTACAAGCTTTAATCACTGTGCTGTGCAGGTGGCCTACCAGTAGGGTTGATAACCACAACTAATGTAATGTGTGCTTGAGTCATAAATTGGCACCAAATAATTATTATCGAGCACTACTTTTGACCAGGCCATTTAGGACACTCCTCCTGTGCCGTTTGAGATGCAGACTATGTTGGATCCAACATCTGTGTTGAGTTGTTTTGCTTCTCCCTCCTTTCTGTCCTCAGAGCACAGAACATGTTCCGCCAGGCCATGCGTTCACCAGTCATCATGTTCCATGTAGTTCCCAACCTGATGAAGGCCCAGTACGAGCAGCTGTCACACAGCGAGAGGAACCTCAACGTGGCCTACTCATCTGGAAGCTTCAGCCCTGACTCCCTAGCCAGCGAGAGAGGCAGCACAACCTCAGGCCTGGACCACACCCCACAGGTCTCTCTACGTTTTGTATATTGTCTGTCGAGTGTCCAGAGTGCCGCAGCGGTCTAAGGCGGAGCATCTCAGTGCTACAGGCGTCACTACAGACCCTGGTTTGATCCCGGGCTGTATCACAACCGGCCGTGATCGGAGTCCCATAGGGCGGTGCACAATTGGCCCAGCGCCGTCCGGGTTACGAGAGCGTTTATGATGCAAGGCACATTTCTTTCAAAACTGATAATGAAATGCTGTCTTATCTTATATCACAGAGGATGTCCCGTGGTCCCCACCCTCACCAGCACCCCGAGCAGGGTGACGCCTACACCTCTCTACCTCACCTCCATGGGCTTGCCCATGGGGGCTCCATGGGCAAGCCCCCATTAGGCCATGCCCCTCCAGGCCGCACCCCCTCCCCTCATAGGGTGCTAAACTCCACCCCCACGGCGGGCTTCACCAAAAAAGTCGGCAGGAGACTGAACATCCAGCTGAAAAAAGGTCAGACGACACACATACACTCCTAAAAAATATGTGATTGGACCTTACAGAAAAAGCATTGATCTAATCCTCTCCAGAACATCTAATCCTGGCCAGCGGTCTAATAAAATTGTCTTAAGGCGTTAGCATGCCTCAGTTGGGCTGGCGCCTAGCCGAACTCGGCTAACCAAACGAGTGTGCTCGTAGACTACCTTAAAAGACCATCGCTTTAAAAAATAAAAAAAAGCGCCAATAGTATACACTTCCTCAAAATTGTCAGAATGAATCTAAGATAACTCGAGATGTCTATTAATTTTGATGTTTTTGCCAAAGAAATCTTACTTGCGCAATTTTACTCCTAAGATGTTTGGTACAGTATTTTTCAATAAAAAAATGTGCATGAAAATGAGTTGTTGACCAATCACCGACGAAGGGACTTAGACTTTGGCTCCAAATTTCGGCTTCGCCTCCAGAAAATGTGTGTGCCCGAACAACTGGGGGAAAAACTCGCTTAACTCCAAAACTAACAAAAACACTGCACCAAATACCCTAGTTTCAGACTCTTAATTATCCTTACACCTCTGAAGACTAGCCACTTCCATGCCAGGCAGAAGAACTTAGGTGTTTTATCTCCGAACACTCAAACTTGTTTCTCCACCGACTGTGGGATAAGAGGAA
Organism: Salvelinus sp. IW2-2015; assembly: GCF_002910315.2. Taxonomy (NCBI): domain Eukaryota; kingdom Metazoa; phylum Chordata; class Actinopteri; order Salmoniformes; family Salmonidae; genus Salvelinus; species Salvelinus sp. IW2-2015. Next base: position 25,233,857 of record NC_036859.1, read on the forward strand.
CCATGGGGTGTTCAGATCCTGACTGCACGTTTGTCCATCCTGAGACATACCATGTGGTTAACCTGACACTCACACCTCACCATTGTTACAGCCCCCCCCTGCATTTGTTTGTTAAAAAATAACAGGTGTTCAAAGGTCAAATTATAAAATGCAACATCTCTAATGAAATAAAACGTTAGAAAGAGTGTACAAGATAAGCCAAGACGTACATAAAAATTAAAATAAATCCCAAACCCTCTTCCAAAAAATTATTAATGAAATAAGCTAAATTAAATACCCCCCCAAAAAAGAACAAATGGCGGTTTAAAATGCAGTTTGCCACGACTACAAAGACTGTAATTGTGATAGTACCAGTTTCAAGTAGGCTGCTTTTTAGGCATTYGGCTACTTGAAGGTGAAACTATGAGAAATCAAGGGGCCTACTGTAGCATTTGGAATTTGACAACAAAGCTTTAGTTAATTTCTTAAATTATAGCAGTAAAAATGGTTTAATTATTCATCGTTTGTATCATACTTATGTTTTTTAAGTACTTTGCGTTGTACTGTGAAACTGCTTGAGGTGTTAGAATCCCTTTAATCAATGATGCCTTTGTTTTGATTCTTTTATTGTTTTAAGTGTGTTGCTATTTTAAATACACTTAAAATAAAGTTTGAATTGAAGTTTGATATTGGCTCTTTAATTGACGATTGTATGAGTATAGACTCCATTAACTAAATAGTCTGTCATTCTTATTAAGACATTTTTAGAACTCTGTTATATGCCTACTAAATAAATGTTTGGCGTAGGTTACCTACTGAGCTGAACTGGGCCGTGATATGAGGACAATAGACAAGGTGTTAGGGGCTATTAGTGTAAATATTTAGTGTAACGATCATGACCTTCCAGAGCCAACTAATCAAGACTGGTCAAGCTCTGACTTCTCAATACTGAGCTTCTACTTCTTATCATTACAGGTATTCTGACTGACTTGTACACGCTTGGAAACAGGCCATTTTACTCAGAGTTACTTTCCCTTAGTCTAAGAATTTAGCCTCCTAGATTCTACAAATAAAATGCTGTGTTTAGGTCTGTGTGATGAGGTTGGATAAATAAATACTTGTTCGGTTTAGCAGGAACGTAGCAAATGGTTTGGGTGGAAATATATAATTATTACAGTAGCTTCCAAATAAACATATGCCAGTCTCATCTCATTGATTTATGAAGAGATGCACCCTTCAGAATCATTCGATCTAGCCATAGACTTGAATAAAGATGGCCAAACAACTTCACACTTTTGCCTGAAATGGTGGACAGAAAATGTGTTACAGATTTGAGATTGAGCCATAAATTCCTAATGAAACACATTTCAGGGGTGTATGCAGTGACTGACAGCTGGACAGAGTTGGCACGACACAGGCCTCTGCCATAGGAGACACACATACCGGTCTCTGCCATAAGGACCAGGTGTGTGTGTGTTCCTGCCAGGTGTGGTGGGCAAGAGGGCTTGTTGCTAAGCAGCCACTCTGTCTGTGTAGTGTGCACTGTGTCAAAAGCAATGTTGAAGATAGAAGGGCCCAGTCCATATGGCACACCAGCACTGTGTTGGGATGTCTCCACTGTCCTGGACTCCTGGCCTGGAACCAAGCCAGTGTACTGAAAGGCCCAGGCCAGAAATCGTGGGTGCATCACAAACAGCACTCTATTCGCTGTATTATAGTGGACTGGTCAAAATGAGTGCACTATATAAGGAGTGCTGTAGGGTGCCATTTGAAAAGCAGCCCGTAACTCCCAACCTGGTTGATTCCTGTTAATAAGATCCCCACTGACCACATCCAGGTGTCTATCATTCCATTTAGTAGGAGGACTACGTAAACGTAGCTCTGTTAATATCATCCACCAGGTTCTTGAAGACATTTCTCCTTCCATTCCTTGTTTGCTTTGGTTGAGTACCGTAGTTGCAGATTAACATTAATTTATGAGACTTGGCCTGGCTTGTTATGTTTCGAGTGCAGACTAAACCTTATTTGGATGATAGATTTACTTGGTTGGTTTGCTTGGTAACTTCGACTCACTGGCCTCTTCACAAAACCCAAGCTGTAACACAATCAATCTGGAATTAAACTCTATAAGAAATTGGGCAGGTTTTTCCTAATCAGGCTAATGTGTCTTCAAAGATCCTGTGTACCATGTGAAGTACAGCGATGGTTAAGCCATTTACTGGTAAGTGTAATACGTGCTCATACTGTGGTGGGAAGTTGATTGGCTTATTGACATGGAAGGGATTTAGAGTGTTCTGAAACAGAATCCTCTGAGCATTCTGGAATCCTCTGTTTGCGTTCTGCCTAGCTTCCATTACCGTACACAGCTCAGACAGTCAGACAGAGGGATTAGGCTGGGCAGACATTCTACTGTGACATTCTGAATGTGGTGCCGTCTGGGAGAGAAGCGGTCCGATCCCCATCCTCTACACTCAGATTGAGTTGGTCTCATTAGGCCGGAAGGATTCTGCAGGTTCAACACTGCGTCTTGTCTCAACATTCCATACTAGTCGTTCAGAATCCTTCCCATGTTCCATTTTCCTCTTGGAATGCCTGTTTTGGTTTTCTATGGCCATTTGGACTATATGTTTTGTTGCTGTGTACGTCCTAATGTACCTGTGATATGAGGGCAAGTTAAAATATAGGCCGTCTCACACTTTTTCACACACTTCCATCAGGTCCGGAGGGTCTGGGTTTCAGCATCACATCGCGTGACGTCCCCATCGGCGGCTCGGCGCCCATCTACGTGAAGAACATCCTGCCCCGAGGAGCTGCCATCCAGGACGGACACCTTAAGGCTGGAGACAGGCTGCTGGAGGTGAGACCCGAGATGAAGGGAGTAGCACTCACTGCCTGATCACCCTTCCTAGATCTCTGTTTGCATTGGTTTATGTTGTGTTGGCATCATACAGTGTTACGTCTGCCACATAGACATGTTTAGGCTGTAAGGATCATATTAGTGTTCTCAGTGGGGTTTAGCGGTCTCAAAATGAATGTGAATCTGTATGTTACTAATTGCTGTTTGTCTTCCAGGTGAACGGAGTGGACCTGGTTGGGTTGACCCAGGAGGAGGTGGTCTGTCTGCTGAGGGCCACGCCCATGGGAGGGGCTGTGAGGCTTGTGGTGTTACGACTGGAGGAGACCTTCCTGCCCAGAGAAGTGGTATGTCTCTCTGCTCCCATATCACAGCAAACTCTACTTCCCTCCTCTCTAGGACCCTTAGAAAGTAGAGTCCCCATTTGTCATATGTCCCCTACTCTCAGGAAAGTCTGTGTGTGTTAGTATGTATGTATGTATGTTGTTAGATCCTGTGGTTGTATGTGTTAGTGTGTTGTTTGTGTGTCTTATACCCTGTTACAGATCTAGTTCATCTCCCAGTTCTCCAGCAAGTCTTGTTCTCCTAACACATGACCGTTCAGCGCGCTGATTGATTGTGCTGCTCCGGCACCGCACTAATCTTTATCCTGGGGTTGCGTCCCAAATGCCACCATATTCCCTACATAGTGCACTACTTTTGACCAGAGCCCKAAAATCTTGGTCAAAAGTAGTGCGCTATAGGGAACAAGGTGCCAGTAGGCTGCCATTCGGGACGAAACCCCGGATCCAGTTATTCTCAGTGGGAACCTGTAGCGCTCAGCTCCCTCAGAACAGATTAGAGAGATGGATGGATGGATGAGGTAACAGTCAGGCCAGGGACAGACTGAGAAATACACGTTGTGTGGATTATCAATCAGATTGAGCAAGCAGCACCAACACACTCCAAACCAGTAGACCTGGGAGTAATGTTTCAGTGACATGAAATACCTCCCAAATGACCCCCTATGCTGCACTACTTTAGACCAGAGCCCAATGACACAGCCATGGTATTGTCTAGAGGGTGACTACACTGTTTCAGATTGACTCATGTAAACATTAACAGTCAAATGTAATGTACATATCATATACATGTATTGTGTGTACATAGACATTCAAGGGGTTTAATTTGTTTTAATTGAAAGGTTTTATACATACAAATGTTTCTTAAATAATACAACACATCTGGACTTTTATTAGTGTCTGAAGAGTGGGGGGGCAGTGTAGCCCAGTGGTTAGAGCGTTGGACTAGTAACCGAAAGGTTGCAAGATCGAATCCCCGAGCTGACAAGGTACAAATCTGTCGTTCTGCCCCTGAACAAGGCAGTTAACCCACTGTTCCTTGGCCGTCATTGAAAATAAGATGTTGTTCTTAACTGACTTGCCTAGTTAAATAAAGGTAAAAAAATAAAAGAGCGTTAATGCTGGAGTTATTTGTGATGTCGAAGTCAGTTTATTCGTCTCAAATGGCACCGTATGCCCTACATAGTGCACTACTTTTAACCAGAGGCACTATAAAGAGAATAGGTTATCTCCCAACTCAACCGCCAGTGTCCTTAAACACCTGTCGAGTACTGAGCTTAGTTATTCCCCCTGTTGTCATAATAATGGGAAGTGGTTTTCTCCTCTCCATTAGTGGAGCCCAGCCTTCACCACCACCACCACCCAACAGCAGGTTCAATCAACCTCACCACCCTCTGTCGATGAGTTATTACAACTGAAGACTCGCACACCATATTGGCTGGCTGTCACTCTGGGTCTATGGCTGTTCATCAGAGCCTTATCGGGATCAATACTCATCCTCTGAATAGACCAGGACCTTTCTTTCACTCCGTATTTATCCCAAATGCCTCCCTATGTAGTGCACTACTTGTGACCTGGGCCCATAGGGCTCTGGTCAAAAGTAGTGCACTATATAGGGAATAGGGTGCCCTTTTGGGACGAAGACTCGATCTATTCATCTGTCTGCTGCCGTCTCATCTGACACATGAAAGGAGAGAACCTCTTCTACCCCCAGGGTTAGTGTTAGTTAAATTACACATGGGAGAGAGAACCTCTTCTACCCCTAGGGTTAGTTAAATTACACAGGGGAGAGAGAACCTCTTCTACCCCCAGGGTTAGGGTTAGTTAAATTACACATGGGAGAGAGAACCTCTTCTACCCCTAGGGTTAGTTAAATTACACAGGGGAGAGAGAACCTATTCTACCCCCAGGGTTAGGCTTAGTTAAATTACACAGGGGGGAGAGAACCTCTTCTACCCCCAGGGTGAACATGGGCCTGGTTCTTCTTACTTTGTAGTTGTGGGTTAGAGCGCTGGAGCAGGTCATTCCTCGCCCTAGGCAATGATTACTGATATAATGATATCTATAGAGGGCCTGTAATGGTGCGTGTAAAAGTGCAGTTTGGTAAAGAAATGCTTTCTCTATTGGTATGTGAAACACTGGTTACTGCTACCACTGTACAGTCCAGATTAATGCATGTTACTGTAGATACATGGATCATTATTAGACATTTTAGTGGTTTTCAAATGAGCCTGGAGGTCCAGAACACTGCTGGTTTTCTCTTCTACCTGATGTTTATTTGCACCCACCTGGTGTCCCAGGTCTAAATCAGTCGTTGATAAGAGAGGAAGAATGAAACTCAGCAGTGGAACTGGCTTCAAGGTCCAGATAGGAATTTGCCTGATGTACACTGTAGATGCTCCTCCCTCAGTTAGTTAAATTTGATGTACAGTGTTGCTGCAAACATCTGTCATTGACTACAGTTCTTCTATCCCTTGTCTCCCCTAGAATGCAGAACCCCAGATGCAAAGCCCCAGAGATTTGGTAAGTCATCTAAACTCTACATATACCTGTCGCCTACACTACACAGTGGAGGCTGGTGAGGGTAGGACGGCTCATAATAATGGCTGGAATGGAATGGCATCAAACATTTTATTCTGTTCCAGCCATTACAATGAACCAGTCCTCTGATTTAAAGTGCTACCACTGTCCCTGGCCCACCCACCCCTGGCTGCTGCTGCTCAACACCCTGCCTGGGTCCTGCAGCATGTTATGGGCTAGCCTGCAACACTGCCAATTAGGGCTGCACGATTATCCACATTGTTATTGGAATTGGGATGCACAATATCCATATCGGAAGAGGCTGTGATATTTTGAAACGCCACTGTAACGTACTTTTTCAATTTTTCCCCCCCAATTTCGATTTATTACTCGAGTTGACAGAGTTCTCTACTCCGTCTTTCCTCTTTAGGCAGCTTCACAATCCCCCCGCCCCCTGTCACTCAAGCAGGCAGTTCCTCATGCTCCAGATTCACTCAGCCTGTCACTCAGCCTGTTGCTTCCAGAGGAAGTTTGGAACTCGGTAGCGAGTGTTGCAACCGAGGACAGACGATTTTTACGTGCTTCAGCGGTCTCGTTCTGTGTGCTTGTGTGGCCTACCACTTTTTGACTGAGCCATTGTTTCTCCTAGACGTTTCCACTTCACAATAACAGCACTTACATTTGACCGAGACAGCTCTAGCAGGGTAGAAATTTGACTTACTTGTTGGAAAGGTGGCATCCTATGACGGTGGTGCCACATTGAAAGTCACTGAGCTCTTCAGTAAGGCCATTGTACAGCCAATATTTGTTTATGGAGATTGCATGACTGTGTGCTCTATTTTATACACCTGTCAGCAACGGTGTGGCTGAAGTAGCCGAATCCGTGTGTGTGTGTGAACACACACACACACACACACACACACACACACACACACACACACACACACACACACACACACACACACACACACACACACACACCTACTAGCGTACCATAGATTCTAGTCATTGCGCTAATGCTAGTTAGCATCTTCCTTCAAAATGAACACAGAGACAAACATTTTCTTATCCCCAGACTATACATGTCACTTCTTGTCCAGTTCAGATTGTCCTCTGCTTTGCTGTTAGTGATGTGGTAGGTAGTTTCAGGTTTGTAAATATTGAGTCAACCATCGTCAACATTTTATTATTGATGATGGTATGCAATGCAGCCCACAGACAAATGCAATTAACTTTATTGCACAATGTCCATAAATTCTGCATGTCCAATTGTGCGCTGATTAGAAATAAATGTAATTCATTCAAGAGTTCAGTAGGGTTCTATAGAGGGGGATGTATTTTCACTACTTAAATAATTGGCTCAGTGAATGAAATGATTCAGTGGCATTAACAACCTGGCCAACTCATCATTTTACCAATCTGGGCGGTAAAGTCGTTAAAGCGTTCAATAATTAAGCAGTGTATTTCAGATGGAATCAATGCATTAGAATATACTTTGTTTTGAAATAAAGGCGATCCATGGTTAACTATACTGTATCAGTCAGCCATTCAGAAGCATTATTTATCAGATAAATTTGGTGCTTCTGTGACCATTTCAGTTCGCTCCTCAATTCATACGCCTTGGTTGGAGAGCGAGGTAGCAGTCTAGAGTGGTAGTTCCCTGTGCTCCTGTGATACCTGACAGCTGCCTGCATTCATGGTTCTTATCGCAAGCGTGGTCTGTGGCCAAATGGAGAACAGTCTTGGTTATGATCCCAGCTGGCATATCGAACCAATCTTGCCTGATTATCTGACTGATAATCTAAGAATAGGTTTAGTTCAGGGTGGTCCTTCTCCAGTAAACCTGTCATACCAGGACCAGGAGATGTGTAATGGTGGTTGTTAGAATTGTCTTATGTGGAAATGGCCCAGTAGTGTGATTTTCCTCAATAACATTTTACTGGAAGTTATCGTGGTGCCTAGATGAGACACAATCCAGAGTGGGAGGCACCTTGGATCTCAAAGCAATCTCTCTCCTGTGGGATTTTACAAGCCCTCGTCAATGAATCCCCTTCTCTCCTTCCTGGCATGTTCCTACCACAATGTGAACCTACACGTTATACACCTTGGACTCATAGCAAGCTCTCTTTCGCTCTCTTTCTCGCTCGTTCTCTCTTATCTTTCTCAGTTTCTCTTTCTCTCTACTTCCTGAAATATTACCTCCATCTATCTCTCTCTCTCTCCCCTTCCCGATATATTGCATTACCATCTCATTCTCTTTTTCTCCCTTTCTCTCTATCTATTTCTCTTTTTCCTGCTCTTTCTCCTTCCGACATACTGTGTTATCTCCATCTCATTTTCTCTCTCGCTTTTTCTCCTTTTTTCCTTTCTCCTCCCCAACATTCTCTCCATCTATTTCTTTCTTTTGATCTCTCTCTCTCCTTCCCAACATATTCTCTCCATCTTGCTTTCTATATATTTGTCTTTCTATCTCTCCTTCCCAACATATTCTCTTCATCTCTTTCTATTTTTATTTCTCCTTCCTGACATACGTATTACCTCCATTTCATTCTTTCTCTCAATCTCTCCTCTTTCTATCTTTTCACTCTTTCTCTCTCCTTCCCAACATTCACTCCATCTCTCTTTCTCGACTCTTTCTATATTTCTCTCTCTCCTTCCCGACAGAGTTAACTCCATCTCATTCTCTCTTTCCATTTCTATTTCTCTCTCCTTCCTGACATATTACCTCCATCTCATTCTCTTTTTCTTTCTTTCTCTCTCCTTCCCAACACGTTCCCTTCATCTCTTTCTCTCGTGTATGAATTTACAAGCCTTGCCAATGAATCCTTTTCTCTCCTTCCCAGCATATTCCCTCCATAATGGGCTCAATTATAAACAGCAGATGTTATCTATTGTTAGAGGCTTTGTTCCACATGACTCTCAACAACACATGAACTTGACTGTTCTGTTGTGGTGCCAGGCAGACAGCAAGCAGCACTAAGGCTCTTATACCAATACAGCCAGAATATCTTTGTGCGTCTCAAATGGCACCATGGTCTCTATATAAAGCACTACTTTTGGTCAGAAGCAGTGCACTCAGGGCTCTTAATTAGAACATTTCATTGGTAGCACTGGTGCATTACATAGGGAACAGGTCAAACACTCAGACAATAGGAAACACCACATAGACCCTCCACAACAAGTGAATCAGAACTTTGCCAATGTTAATCATTAATCATTGTGTAATTGTTGGTAGTAATAGGTTATTTATCTTTGAGGCCGGAGGGGTGTTAGCCTGAGGACACAATGGGGACAGTTGCCACACATGGAATGTGTTGCAAATGGCACCCTATTTCCTATATAGTGCACTACTTTTGGTGCCTGGTCAAAAGCACTATATAGAGAATATGCTGGCATTTGGTACTGTGCCTTGGTTTACAGTGACTTGATGCTGCTGCACTTCTAACATGTTTGGCGCTGTTGCTTGAGGGGCGTTGGCAGTACCATGGCATATTGGGCCTGTGGTGATCTCTGGGAGGTGTGTGTGTATGGGGGGGTAACTGTAACCGTGGGTCTGCCTGTTCCCTTCCTCCAGCGTCGCTCGGTGAAGGAGGCCGTGTCAGCCATGGAGCCCCACTGGCTGACTGAGGTAACCGCCCCCAACAGTGTCTGTGTCCCAAATGGAACCCTATTCCCTTTAAAGTCCATTACTTTTGACCAGGGCATAGGGCTCTGGTCTAAAATAGTGCACTATAAAGGGAATAGTGTGCCATTTGGGGGACAGTCTGGGTCAATCTGGTACCATGAAGCAATCAAGTAACACTGTTTGGACTGTTGTGCAGACTGAGTGAAGGTCGATTGAGCTGTTCATTGGGAATGCCTAAGTAACAGTAAAGTGAGTAGCTATGTGACCCTGAGTACAGATTACAGGTCATATRACCATCTGTCACTCTGTACTGATCATTGATGAAGTTACTGCCTTTCACCTACCATCACAGAGCAACACAACGTAATTATTTAATATACATAAACTCAAAAAAAGAAACTGACCTTTTTCAGGACCCTGTCTTTCAAAGATTATTCGTAAAAATCCAAATAACTTCACAGATCTTCATTGTAAAGGGTTTAAACACTGTTTCCCATGCTTGTTCAATGAACCATAAACAATTAATGAACATGCACCTGTGGAACGGTCGTTAAGACACTAACCGCTTACAGACGGTAGGCAATTAAGGTCACAGTTATGAAAACTTAGGACACTAAAGAGGCCTTTACTGACTCTGGAAAAACACCAAAAGAAAGATGCCCAGGGTCCCTGCTCATCTGCGTGAATGTGCCTTAGGCATGCTGCACGGAGGCATGAGGACTGCAGATGTGGCCAGGGCAATAAATTGCAATGTCCGTACTGAGACGCCTACTAAAGAGGCCTTTCTACTGACTCTGGAAAAACACCAAAAGAAAGATGCCCAGGGTCCCTGCTCATCTGCGTGAATGTGCCTTAGGCATGCTGCACGGAGGCATGAGGACTGCAGATGTGGCCAGGGCAATAAATTGCAATGTCCGTACTGAGACGCCTAAGACGGCGCTACAGGGAGACAGGACGGACAGCTGATAGTCCTTGCAGTGGCAGACCACGTGTAACAACACCTGCACAGGATCGGTACATCCGAACATCACACCTGCGGGACAGGTACAGGATGGCAGCAACAACTTTCCGAGTTACACCAGGAACACACGCTCAGACTGTCCGCAATAGGCTGAATCCATGTAGCAGGTCCTCACCAGACATCACCGGCAACAACGTCGCCTATGGGCACAAACCCACCGTTGCTCGACCAAACAGGACTGGTGAAAAGTGCTCTTCACTGACGAGTCACCATTGTCTCACCAGATGGTCGGATTCACGTTTATCGTCGAAGGAATGAGCGTTACACCGAGACCTGTACTCAGGAGCGGGATCGATTTGGAGGTGGAGGGTCCGTAATGGTCTTGGGCGGTTGCAGGCAATCTCAACGCTGTGCGTTACAGGAAAGACAACCTCCTCCCTCATGTGGTACCCTTCCTGCAGGCTCATCCTGACACGATCCTCCAGCATGACAATGCCACCAGCCATACTGCTCTTTCTGTGTGTGATTTCCTGCAAGACAGGAATGTCAGTGTTCTGCAATGGCCAGCGTAGAGCCCGGATCTCAATCCCATTGAGCACGTCTGGGACCTGTTGGCTCGGAGGGTGAGGGCTAGGGCCATTTCCCCCCAGAAATGTCCGGGAACTTGCAGGTACCTTTGGTGGAAGAGTGGGGAAACATCTCGCAGCAAGAACTGGCAAATCTGGTGCAGTACATGAGGAGGAGATGCACTGCAGTACTTAATGCAGCTGGTGTCCACACCAGATACTGACTGTTACTTTTGATTTTGACCCCCCCCCTTTGTTCAGGGACACATTATTCCATTTCTGTTAGACGCATGTCTGTGGAACTTGTTCAGTTTATGTCTCAGTTGTTGAATCTTATGTTCATACGTTAAGTTTGCTGAAAATAAATGCAGTTGGCAGTGAGAGGACGTTTCTTTTTTTGCTGAGTTTATATACTGTATATGCCATTAAGCAAATGCTTTTATCCAAAGTGATTTAGTCATGCATGCATACATTTTTGCATTGGATGGCCCCAGCAGAAATCAAACCCACCACCCTTGGCGTTCCAAGCACCATGCTCTACCAACTGAGCCACACAGGGCCACTGATCTCATACATTACAGTAGTGCAAATCCACCGCTTATTATATCCATAATGGTTGATATTGTCACAAACTTCGTTACAAAAAATTACAACAAGTTGAAATTGAAAAACCATCAATGGCAGTTACCATGTAATGGCAAGCCACATTGATCTATGATCACACAGACACATTCCCTCTCCCTCGACTCAGTAAGCCATCTCTGATAAAGCATTAACAATAGAATGCAGTTCAGTGCAATTAATTACTGTTGTGGCTCTTTCTGTCTTTCCCTCTCTCACTCACTCACACACYGTACTATTTGTTCCGTAGTGCAGATGCGGCTGCATTCATGTCTCTCGTGTGTGAATGTATGCACTTCAGAGGGCCCAGTGAATGTAGAACATAACAAGCCCTTGCCTTAAAGGGATGTTTCAAGATGACACCTGTTCCTACACATAAAGCACACAGTGACTGCATCAGCTGCTAGTACAGGGGGGGATGGCAGTACGGGGGGGTATGGATGGCTGTGGAGTTTCATTCTAATCTCAACTAATTATAATCTAGTGGACCAACTTCTTAGGCCAACTGTTGTGTGTAATGCACCATCTGAGAGGTGGTGTGTGTGTTTAGGAGGATTTGGTAGGGAAAGTTGCTATTTGTGAATATGCCTTGAAGATGGAGATATTAAAAGACACGTTACTTGCATGTTAGCATCACATAATTCATTATGAGAGGTGATCCTTGTCTTTGCTCACAGTTCCACTGTGTTTAATCACTCACTGGCTTGCTCCATGTGGAGTCTGACTGACCTCACTACTGTGTGAGGGAGTGTGTGCAGTTTGTACTCCATGCTYTGAGTTTCTCTTAGTGAGCACGCATGCAGACACACGCCTCCATGTCAGTCTGCCTGGACTGGTGTCTGTCTTATCCTAGGTGTTTGATATTCATGCTCTATCAGTGTGCAGTCTCAGGCAGAGAATGAGAGAGCTGCTTTAAAAAGGGCAGCCAACAMTGCTCTCCACGCATGGGCTCGCTCCAGCAATTACATCCTCCAGTGCCTTCTCTCCTCGCTGCGCTTTTAATTTGTTTCAAGTGACTTTACAATGTCATCAAATAGACAGGTTTGTGGGAAAGTTGAGAGCGCCTCTCTAATAGCTTCAGGTGATGCTGTTCAGAGCGACCAGGGGTGAGGCCAGGGGTGTAGCGGTTGAGATTAGCGGYGGGGTGGCCTTTTATTCTCCCCCTGCTTAAGGTTGATTCACCCTGTGGAATACAAAGCAGCATGCAGTCTTGGAGGGGGGAAGAAGAGGAGGGGAGGAGAGGCAGTTCTGCTGTTGTTCAACCTGAATTCATTCTCACTCCTCCTCATCTTTCTCTTCTCTCTTGCTCTTTCCTCGCCCGCTCTCTCCCTCTCTCCACAAAGTAATCCGATCTCTCTCTGCAAACAATGGAAGCTAATGAATGTCTGACACTGAGCTTGATTATGACTGCATTCATTACACATGCACATAATTGCCAGTAGTTAAGTGTGCAGATTTATTCAAAGGACAGCTGTCAATTGACAAGGCAGAGAGAATAGCTTTTTTGTTCAATGAGGTTCAAGCACCTGTTGCATTTTGTGATATAGTGTCTGTTTCTGTGTAGGAAAAGCACTGTGTACAGTATTTAGTGCTGTGTTGGGGCCTGAAAGGTGGTCACAGAATTGATTTAATGTACACTCCATACCTATATTCTTCTGTCAATTGTGTTTCATTATGATAGCCAATGGAGCCACTGTGCTGCTACAATTGTTCACAGATGACCTATCATAACGTTAGTATGTATCCTTGGCCCAAAGAACTCTCACGGTCACATCTGTATTGTACATTTGTATCCTCTCTTCTGAAACTAACTTCATAGATGTAAGCAGGGCTTTCCGCTGCTTCTGTGTTTCTAATAGTAGATTGCACAGTAGCAACAATGACCAGTAACACAGTCCTCCCTCCCTCTCTGTTCTAGAAGGTTGAGGAGGATGACCTGGTGTTGACCCCGGATGGTACCAGGGAGTTCCTGACCTTTGAGATCCCTCTGAGTGACTCCGGGTCGGCGGGGTTAGGGGTCAGCGTCAAGGGCAACCGCTCCAAGGAGAACCACMCTGACCTGGGCATCTTTGTCAAGTCCATCATCAACGGGGGAGCTGCCTGCAAGGTGAGTCATCTCTCACCTTTAATTTGAACTAATGTGCAAGTTTTCATGCTCATACAAGTAATCAATAATATGGTCTTTTTGGGATAATAGAGGCCGATATTGCCACTCCTATTTGCCATATCGTTAATCTAAGCTGACTATGTATGTGCCTGCAGGGAAGCTAAAGTAATTCCCCTACCCAAGAATAGTGAAGCGCCCTTTACTGGCTCAAATAGCCGACCAATCAGCCTGTTACCAACCCGTAGTAAACTTTTGGAAAATATTATGTTTGACCAGATACAGTGCTATTTTACTYTAAAGATATTGCCAAGACACTTTCAGCACACTTATAAGGAAGAATGTTCAACAAGCACGCACTTACTCWAATGACTGATTGGCTGAGAGAAATTGATGATTAAAAGATTGGGGGAGCTGTTTTGTTAGACTTCAGTGCAGCTTTTGACATTATCGGTCATAGTCTGCTGATGGAAAAACTTGTTATGGCTTTACACCCCCTGCTATATTGTAGATAATGAGTTACCTCTCTAACAGAACACAGAGGGTGTTCTTTAATGGAAACCTCTCCAACATAATCCAGGTAGAATCAYGAATTCCCCAGGGCCGCTGTCTAGGCCCATTGGGGAAAAAAGTAATCTTTACTAATAACATGTCACTGGCTTTGAGTAAAGCCAGTGTGTCTATGTTTGCGGATGACTCAACACGATACACGTCAGCTACTACAGCGAGTGAAATCACAGCAACACTTAAAGAGTTGCAGTTAGTTTCAGAATGAGAGGCAAGGAATAAGTTAGTCCTAAATATTTCAAATTAAAAGCATTGTATTTGGGACAAATCATTCACTAAACCTCAACAAAATCGTGTAATAAATAATGTGGAAATTGAGGAAGTTGAGGAGAATAAACTGCTTGGAGTAACCCTGGATTGTGAACTGTCATGTTCAAAATATTGAAGCGCTGCTCTGCCGCCTTAACAACACTATCATTAAGGCAAGTTCTACAGGCCCTAGTTTTGTCGCACCTGGACTACTGTTCAGTCGCGTGTTCAGGTGCCACAAAGAGGGACCTCGGGAAAATTAAAATTGTCTCAGAACAGGGCAGCACAGCTGTCCCTTAAATGTACTCTGAGATTTAAAATGAATAATATGTATGTACATCTCTCATGGCTCAGTGGAGGAGAGATTGACTTCATCACTACTTGTTTTTATAAGAAGTTTAAACAACTAGCACATAGCTCAGACAGCCATGCATACCCCACAAGACATGCCACCAGTGTCTTCACGGTCCCCAAGTCCAGAACAGTCTATGGGAGGCACACCTTATGGAACAGTGGGTACTGTGAAGAGACACACACACAGGCACATACACATAAGACACTCACTCTACACACACATACACATGTATTTTGTATTGTAGAGTAGTGGCCTGAGGGGACACGCTTAATGTGTTATGAAATGTAATGTCATGTAATATTTGAAATAGTATTAAACTGCCTTAATYTTTCTGGACCCCAGGAAGAGTAGCTGCAGCCTTGGCAGCAGCTAATGGGGATCCTTAATAAATACAAATATACCAGACTAACCATCCTATTAGCATCTTATGTCTAGCAGTTCTGATAGCTGTTCTGTCTAATTTGACAGAGATACAACTTCATTGCTTTTTCTGCTATTCATTATTCTACTGCCAGTACAGTAGCCTGTTTCTGAGCTCTTGCCAACTCCTTATGGAATTAAGTGACCTGGGTGTCACTCGTTGTTTGGTGTGACAAGGAGTTGGCAAGAACACAAACAGATCTGGGACCAGGCTAACATTATAGTGCTAATGCATTGAACAGCCTGATTGTGCATGTTGACTGATTCTCATCCTACGTGTCATATCCTGCGTGAACAGGATGGAAGGCTGCGGGTCAACGACCAGCTGATAGCGGTGAACGGGGAGTCGTTGCTAGGCAAGACCAACCAGGAAGCCATGGAGACGCTAAGGAAGTCCATGTCGGTAGAAGGCAACAAGCGGGGGATGATTCAGCTGATTGTGGCCAGGAGGGTCACTAAACGCAATGAGGTAGGCCTAACCATCGCTTTATTAAAGCTGTGGAGATTATACGACTAACACCAGCCGTGGGCGGGCTCATAGTAATGGCTGGAACAGAATGAATGGAAAGGTGTCAAACGCATAAAAAACATGCATTCCTTTTTATTCCTTTCCAACCATTACTATGAGCCGTCCTCCTCTCACCAGCCTCCACTGACTAACACGCTTGTATGCTGAAATAGGTTTTTTAACCCACAGGGTGTCTGTGTGATGTTAGTCTTGTTGGAGYCTTTGGAGGCAGCGTCTGAGAGCAGTGTGGCTCCATTCTTCTTTCCTCAGTCACTGCCATTGCTAATGTATTGTTTGTTTTTTCACGTTCAATTGTCAAATTAAAGATTCATGTTTTTTTAATGACTGCATTCTGTTTTCTATATGCATTTCTTTAGCAGAAAATGGTTGTAATTTTTATTAATGTACAATATTCCTAAATAAGATAGACCACCTGTCACACTGTCATGATACCTTTTGACATTTTTCAAGACTGGTCTTTTTTTAAGTATATTTTTTTACACTTTTTCAAAAACACTTGATAGTTGTTCAGTTACCATTAACACGCACCCTCCCACATGTAGTTTCCATGTTAAATTCCAAAGCCAGTGACACATTGCCTATTCTGGACTAGAGAGCTATGTTAGGAATATGATGCAAGATCAGCTAGTCGGGTTGGGTCACAGCAGTTCACATGACATGAACTGCATCCCAAAATGGCTCCCTATTTAGTGCAATACTTTTAAACATGATCGATAGGGCTCTGGTCAAAAAAGTACTATGTATTGCAGTGTTTCCCAACTCCAGTCCTCCAGTACCCCCAACAGTTCACGTTGTTGTAGCCCTGGACAAGCACACCTCATTCAACTTGCCAAATAATCATCAAGCCCTCAATGAGTTGAATCTGGTGTTTTTGTGCCAGGTTAAAACAACAATGTGTGTTGGAGGACTGGAGGTGGGAAACACTGAGGTAGTGAATAGGGTGCAATTTGGGAGACAGCATTGCTCTCCTCTTAGCCTCCATGTCCCGAGGCATGTTGGGGGAATTAGTGACGACTGGCCATCGAAGTTACACATTACTTTTTTTTCTCATTAAAATGTTATGTTGATACACTGCAGACTCGCTCTCTGTCCCTTGCTCGCTCCCTCTCTCTTTCTCTCTACCGCCTTCCCTCCACATTTCAATGTCATAATATTGCTGCATGCTCCATCCTGGCTTGATCACTTATCTATTGGAGAGCTGTGTCTACTCTACAACGGTGGATTTGGTTGTTGTAGTGTGTACTGTGTGCCTCTTACTACAGTACATGTCAGACCTGTGATTTCCCATGGTGCAGCTGGTAATTGGAAGCAGAGCGGGGGCTAAGGGCTAAGCCATGCGCTACCGTCAGGTTGCAGGCTGTGCTGTGGAGAAGCCAAGGGTGAGAGCAGAGCAGAGAACACTGGCTATGAGGTACACACACACGGGAAGACTCATCAATATCTGCATCACGGATACAGCTGTGTGGGTGGCTTAGACTAGAGCATTATGGTTCTAGGTGTCTATATAGAAGGATACTTTATTGCTACATTTTTCTTGCAGTCCACTGAATYTGTGATGTATGGAACTCGACCAAGGTCATAGACATTCATGTGGCACAGCTTGATGGAAAGGTTGTACTCCTGTCTCCCATCAACTCACACCATCCCTCTCTTTCTGACTTATCCTCCTAACTTGACCTTTTTAGGGTAATAATCAGTGGCAAACTATTCTGAATCTGAACTGCTATTTCCTCAGTACTAAACCCCCACGCAGGGCTATTCTATTCAGACAAATGCCTAAATCACATTTCTGACCCAATAGAGTTCAGCCTAGCACCAGTTTAATTATAGGATGGACTATGCAATGAGTAGAGCAGTGATTTGTTGACAGGCACACACGTACAAACGATATGCCCTCCACTCTGCAGCCGGTTTCATTAACCATCTCATTTAAAGTAAAGACAGGCTGACTTCCAACAGTCTGTAGGCATTTGGCCTGTAGAAATCATTTTCCAGATCTCCACCCCCAGTCATTTGGTTCTACACCTGTTTTTACTTCTACACCTGTTTTTACTCCTACTTCTACACTGTTTTTTACTCCTACTTCTACACCTGTTTTTACTCCTACTTCTACACCTGTTTTTACTCCTACTTCTACACCTGTTTTTACACTTACTTCTACGCCTGTTTTTACTCCTACTTCTACACCTGTTTTTACACCTACTTCTACGCCTGTTTTTACTGTTCTTCTACGCCTGTTTTTACTCCTACTTCTACGCCTGTTTTTACTCCTACTTCTACGCCTGTTTTTACGCCTACTTCTACGCCTGTTTTTACCCCTACTTCTACGGCTGTTTTTACCCCTACTTCTACGCCTGTTTTTACTCCTACTTCTACGCCTGTTTTTACGCCTACTTCTACGCCTGTTTTTACGCCTACTTCTACGCCTGTTTTTAC
>NC_036859.1:25254960-25329960 GCF_002910315.2 Salvelinus sp. IW2-2015
GTAAGGCGCTGATAAGGGCTCTAATCCTGGGAGTAACATAGTGCGACGTAGTCTATCCTGGGATAACAGTGAGGGTCATAATCCTGGTAACAGTGAGGGTCTATCCTGGGTACAGTGAGCGGTTATCCTGGGGTAAACCAGTGAGGTCTGTCCTATAGCAATGCTGTCAGGGCTAGCCATGCCTCCGTCAGGTTGCAGGCTGTGCTGTGGAGAAGCCAGGGTGAGAGCAGAGCAGAGAACACTGGCTATGAGGTACACACACACGGGAAGACTCATCAATATCTGCATCACGGATACAGCTGTGTGGGTGGCTTAGACTAGAGCATTATGGTTCTAGGTGTCTATATAGAAGGATACTTTATTGCTACATTTTTCTTGCAGTCCACTGAATGTGTGATGTATGGAACTCGACCAAGGTCATAGACATTCATGTGGCACAGCTTTGATGAAAGGTTGTACTCCTGTCTCCCATCAACTCACACACATCCCTCTCTTTCTGACTTATCCTCCTAACTTGACCTCTTTAGGGTAATAATCAGTGGCAAACTATTCTGAATCTGAACTGCTATTTCCTCAGTACTAAACCCCCACGCAGGGCTATTCTATTCAGACAAATGCCTAAATCACATTTCTGACCCAATAGAGTTCAGCCTAGACCAGTTTTAATTTATAGGATGGACTATGCAATGAGTAGAGCAGTGTTATGTTGACAGGCACACACGTACAAACGATATGCCCTCCACTCTGCAGCCGGTTTCATTAACCATCTCATTTAAAGTAAAGACAGGCTGACTTCCAAACAGTCTGTAGGCATTTGGCCTGTAGAAATCATTTTCCAGATCTCCACCCCCAGTCATTTGGTTCTACACCTGTTTTTACTTCTACACCTGTTTTTACTCCTACTTCTACACACCTGTTTTTACTCCTACTTCTACACTGTTTTTCTCCTATTCTACACTGTTTTTACTCCTACTTCTACACCTGTTTTTACCCTACTTCTACACCTGTTTTTTACTCCTACTTCTACACCTGTTTTTACACCTACTTCTACGCCTGTTTTACTCCTACTTCTACACCTGTTTTTACACCTACTTCTAACGCCTGTTTTTACTTTCTTCTACGCCTGTTTTTACTCCTACTTCTACGCCTGTTTTTTACTCCTACTTCTAACGCCTGTTTTTTACCCTTACTTTCTACCCTGTTTTACGCCTACTTCTAAGTGTTTTTAACCCCTACTCTAACGCCTGTTTTTACCCTACTTCTACGCCTGTTTTTACGCCTACTTCTACGCCTGTTTTTATCGCTACTTCTACGCCTGTTTTTACGCCTACTTCTACGCCTGTTTTTTACTCCTACTTCTACGCCTGTTTTTACGCCTACTTCCTACGCCTGTTTTTACTGCCTACTTCTACGCCTGTTTTTACCAGCTCTAACGCCTGTTTTACTGTTCTCTACTAGTAACTCCACTTCTCGCCTGTTTTACTCCTACTTCTACGCCTGTTTTTAACTACCACTTCTAACGCCTGTTTTACGCCTACTTCTACCCTGTTTTTACCCCTACTTCTACGCCTGTTTTTTTTAACTCCCTACTTTACGCCTGTTTTTACTACCCTTACTTCTACGCCTGTTTTTACCCTACTTCTACGCCTGTTTTACTCCTACTTACGCCTGTTTTACTCCTACTTCTACGCTGTTTTTACCCTCTCACGCCTGTTTTACGCCTACTTCTACGCCTTGTTTTTACGCCTACTTCTACGCCTGTTTTTACGCCTACTTCTACGCCTGTTTTTACGCCTACTTCTACGCCTGTTTTTACCCTACTTCTACGCCTGTTTTTACGCCTACTTCTACGCCTGTTTTTACGCCTACTTCTACGCCTGTTTTTTACGCCTACTTCTACGCCTGTTTTTACGCCTACTTCTACGCCTGTTTTTACGCCTACTTTTTTACGCCTGTTTTTACTCTCATTTTACTGGCTGAGGTATCAGCCAGGTCTGCTTGGTGAATGTTGAGCAGTTTCTGCATTAAATGAACTGAACCTGTCTGTATCACACCTGTCTCTGTTATCAGCACGTCTATCAAACGTGGGAAATGAAGGCGCTGTGGGTTGATTATTCACTGATGACATTTCCTCTTGTTGTGATGCACATCAGTCTTCATGCTAATAAGTAATTTTCTTCACCTTGAGCCATGAATACAGAAACCGTTGCACTTCTATGGCTGGTTTCCCAAACACATTAAACTAGTCCTSGAGTAGGAAGTTCTTTAAATTAAGWGTCTCTCCACTGYGAATGCTTTTTACACWTGGACTAGGCTTAAAATGTGTCAGGATATCAGCGTGTATAGTTAAAATCAGTGAGACAGGAGATTCTAAGTGCAAACAATGAGGGCATCCTCACCATAGATTCTATTGATTCGATGTAATTTTATGGTCCACACACATTCAACCCCACTTCATTCCCAGCTCCTCAGTCATGTGTGTTTAAAAGTGTCCAAGGCAGTAAATTACCTATTTGGCCAATAAACAGTGGTGTGTCAGATAGCCCCTTGAGGAAAGTGGCACCTTGCTGCTCTCCTGTGGGGGAAGGTTCTCAGCAGGCATCTTAACAGCTATTGAAAATCCATAGTCATTTATCAAGCTATCCTAACCATGGTCGTGGTGGTGCTGTGGATAATGTTAGCATGAACCTAGCCTGCCTCTACAGGTCTGTCATGTATCTAGCTAGCCTAGCTGTGGTGGTGCTGGGGCTATGTAGCATGAACCTAGCCTGCCTTTACAGGTCTGTCATTTATCTAGCTAGCCTAGCTGTGGTGGTGCTGGGGCTATATAGCATGAACCTAGCCTGTCTCTACAGGTCTGTCATTTATCTAGCTAGCCTAGCTGTGGTGGTGCTGGGGCTATGTAGCATCAGACTTGCCTGTGTCTACCGGTCCCTCACAGACGGGGTGATGGATTATCTCTAGGTTTAGCTGTAATCGCTGCTGCAATCCCACAGTGAGTGAAATAGCCATAATGGGGTTGTGGCTTTGAGCTAGAATGACAAAACACGAGCTCAAATATCAAGATTTAATCCAAATGTACTTAAGGGAGAATTTCTGTCTCATACTACACATTTCCAATATAATGAGGATTCCTTCATCCAATGTATTGATTGTGCCGGTCTTCCCAATGCCTCTGTATGTGTAGCTGGAGGCCTCTGGGAGCCCCCTGGGACCGGAGCAGACCCTCAACTCCACCCTGCTGGACGACCGGGAGCGTCGTATCTCCCACTCCCTGTACGGAGGCATAGAGGGCCTGGACGACAACCTGATGCCACGGCAGACCCTAATGGGCCGAATGATGGGTGAGTCAGGTCCCCCCAATAGCTTCTCACAGCCTTACTGCTGGGTTAGCACCAGATCTTCTCACAGCCTTACTGCTGGGTTAGCACCAGATCTTCTCACAGCCTTACTGCTGGGTTAGGCGGCGCAGATCGTTTCACAGCTTCAGTGTGGGTTAGCACAGAGATCTTGCGTTCAGCTTCTGTGGTTAGCATTTATCAAGCCTTACTGCTGGGTAGCACGCAGATCTTCTCACAGCTCACTGCTGGGTTAGGCACAGATTTCTCAGACAGCCACATGCTGGGTTAGCACAGATCTTCTACACAGCCCATGCTGGTTAGCACCAGATCTTTCACAGCTATAACTGCTGGGTTAGCAGATCTTCTCACAGCTTACTGCTGGTTTAGCACCAGATCTTCTCACAGCTTACTGCTGGGTTAGCACCAGATCTTCTCACGCTTACTGCTGGGTTAGCACAGATTTCTTCACAGCCTCATGCTGGGTTAGCACCGATTTTTCTCACAGCCTCACTGCTGGGTTAGCCAATCTTCTCACAGCCTCACTGCTGGGTTAGCACCAGATCCTTCTCACAGCTCATGGCGGTTAGCGAGCAGTCGTCTCAGTCCAGCCTCCTGGTGGGTTAGCGCAGACTTTCTCACGCCTCACAGTGGCTGGGGCTTTAACGCCAGCGTCTGTCATTCACACATCACACTCTACAAACTGTTAACTAACAGGGTTGATAAGAGCCAATTTACACCTGAGCCAAGCTGAGATGCTGTGTTACTTTAAAGAAAGCCCTATTAATTCAAACAGAACTAATAGGACACAATTTGATTATTCATATGGCTAAAAAAGTATTCACTTCTAACCATGGATAATATTAGAAGGCAATTCCACGGTAACTGACATTGACTCAGATCTTTGACTTTAAAATGTATGTCAAACAAAAYACAATGATTCCAAAGTTAAACAAACCATACAGCTCTGTGCACAAGGACTACTTTGAACAATTTCCATCGAAAATTGCAACGTTTGCAAACAGAATGGCGGTTTGTACTGTTTGTGCCTTCATTCTGTTACCAAACTGGGTGGACTGGGATAGGTGCAGCACTATCTTCTGTTGTAACATCTGGCCTAGCGGTTGGTTGGCTGGCTGGTATCTAAAACCTGTGATTGATTGAATCTCTGTGGCGCAGTTGTGACTGAACCATTTAAAAGCTGTCCTCCCGTCAAACTGCCTGCCGTCCTGTCCGTCTGTCAGCCCAAGGCCATCACACACACACACACACAGTACGGACACACACAGTATGGTTACACAYACAGTACTGTGCCTCTCTTTCAGGGTCAGCCTGAGGAGCTGACAGAACAGGCAGACTCCAAACAGAGAGCTCAGGGATTCACAGAGCACACACACCACTGAATCAATCAGAAGGTCTGCACTACACCATACAAGGGCCCTGAGCTGTAAATTCTGACCTTTTCTCGTACATTTTCCGAGACATTAAGATCCACTGAAAGTTGAACTCACWGCACAGTCAGTTACTCCATTTCCTGTGTTGGCAAACCAGGTGGTCGCAGATAATTGAATCTACTGTAAACACACACATTGGGGGCCGCAGGGGAATGTACTACTTTCTCTATTGGAGTAGCCCTAAACTCATTTTCTTAAAGGAAAGGTTCACCCATTTTGAATGTTATATATTGTTTTTGTGCATTTCTGAGTGATGTACTATCAATTTCCTGGGTAATTCAATGTTTTCATGTGTATCTGAGTTGTTGGCCTTCAAGCAGGGAGAAATCCGTCCTGTATGACGTAGCACTGTGATAGTCGCTCTCACTATACTGGAAGTTAATAGGAATACGACTTTTAGATCGCAAAAACGTCTATCATAGATTTCAATACTGACTGATGTCATAACTCGGGAGGATGTCTTCTGTCGAATGAGCTATTGATCATATTTTTTGCAATATTTGTCTAAGGTTTTTCCCGTTTTGTCTGCCTCTTTAGTCCAGGATGCATTGCATGGTGCCGATGCCAGAGATATTATAGAAAAGAGATAGGAATCCAATGAATGAAGGAACCTATAACGCCCCACCCAGTAGACTGTCGACGAATTGTGTTCACGTTGTCATGCTGRGTCACGTGGTTGCTAKGCTAATCGTTACTCAATCCCTTCTCAAAGTCAGTGTATATGTCAAGAAACGTGCCTATTTTCCTTGGAAGTACGTAATGTCATGATAGCAAGTTAATTATCTCACATCTTGGAAAAGATTTGTAATGTTTTACTTCTTGTTGATGAAATTTGTGCTAATGTTGTGTCTTTGAGCTAGTGCTCAATAGACTCCCATTCACTCCTTGAAGGAGAGTGCTCCTTGTACCAGAATCATCCAGAATGCACCGTGCAGCTCATTGACGTAGCATGGGCAGCATTTCCCATCTCCTCAAAAGTATAGATTTTCATCTCTGTTGTGTGCCTTAGAAAAGCACATGTTTTACTTTGACTTTGATTCATAGCGATGCTTATTTAGCTAAGCTTATTTCTCCATATGTCTTGGCAGGCCTAGAGTTAGGAATTGCCAGTGAGGCTTTGTGTCAATGTCATATTGAAAGTGGTTGGAATAGAGTTAAAGCCCTTTATAAGCCAGTATTTGATTCACTGGCGTTGTTTAACAGAGATGGGATGAAGGACGATGTTTGTCTCAAATGGTACCTTATTCCCCCCAGTAGTTCAGTAGTAGTCTATGGGCCAGGAGAGACTGTGCTGCGTTCAGATTAGTCAGACCAGGCAGCAGGAATACGTGTGGACTAGCTAGTTTAAAAAAAACAATGGTTCCAAAATTCTAAACTGAATAAATACATATCATTTTGTACCTCAACACTTCTAAGCTCGACTTGATGATATTGCTAAATATATCCTGAGAATACAATGGGAAAATGAGTTAGTTGTATTGTTTTAGTTAAGACTTAACACCCGGTTTGGCTTCGCCTGATTTCTCTGATCATTTTCCCATTGTTGTGCAGGCCTACCCCACTGCTATGACAATTAGAGGATTAGAGTTTTCTTAAGTTAATTATTCTCATCTTTAGGCAACGGCTCGTTCTTCAAGAAGTGGACCAAAGGCAATTTCCCTGRGTATGCTAATTATGCAGATGGACTTGGACAGTAGCAAAATAAAACCCTCCTTTTCCTGCATCCCTCGCCCAATTATTCTCACCTCCCGACTCTATCTCCCATTTAATCTGGCCTGGCATTCCTCTCAGCTATTAAATRCTGCTCCTCTTCAGTATTCACCGGCATGTTGCCACATAAAGTATCTGATAATTGCTTTTACTGAAGACGAGACAATTCTGTAAAGACGCTGCAGCTTTTGTTCCTTTGTCGCAATGTCTATTTTTATTAGGGCTACTGTAAACTGTAATGAAAGTGTAATAAATAAATCCCACCGAGTCAGGTGCTTTGAGTTCTGCTCACCATTGTTGGTAAAATAGTGACCTTGGATTGGTCTACAAAAAAATAAGTACGTCTCAAACGCCACCCTATTCTCGATATAGTGCACTACTTTTGACCAGGGCCCATAGGGTAGTAGTGTACTATAAAGGGAATGGGGTGCCATTTGGGACTCATAATAATAACATTCTTACGTATGGATGGATGCCTGCCCAAAAAGTTGATTGCTTCTAGAAAAAAGCATGAACAGAAGTAGATTTATTCATTGGTCTACTCGGTGCCTGCCACCTTCATTCCTACTCACCTACAGTCGCATTTCATTACAGAGCCATTGAGCCTTGTCAACTAATCAGCAAGCCCTTGACTAGGTGAATGAGCTAGTTCAGGGCTACAACAAAGTTGTGGAAGTCTGGGGGTCCGCGAGGAGAACGTCTGGGGGTCCGCGAGAACGTCTGGGGGTCCGCGAGGAGCGGTTTTAGACCCACTGCCTTAGAAGACCAATGTACACTGCTTTAGGGCTCACGCACACCAGAGTTCCCCGAAAAGACACACACACACACACACACACAGCAGGGATAGAGACGACAGGAACAACAACACTCTGAATTTACGCAAGCATGCACAAACACACACACACAGTCCCTCTGCTCTATTTACATTGTAGTCATTTAGCAGACTCTCTTATCCAGAGGGACTTACAGGAGCAATTAGGTTTCAGTGCCTTGCTCAAGGGCACATCGACAGATTTTTCACGTAGTATGATCGGGGATTCAAACCAGCGACCTTTTGGTTGCTATTGAGACTGGTCAGTATATGAACTTTCAGCACACCACGGTTCATCAGTCCAGCCATGCTAGCTGGCCGGGCAGTGTGGAACTGTGGTTATATTTAGTACCACACAGATTCTCAGTGTGAAAGGATATGAGTAACAAACACTAACCCTGGCGCAAGGCCTCACGTCCTGGGTGGAAAGTCCTGTTTTCCTGCCATGAGACCCAAACAGATTCCTAACACAAACTTTTCTCTCCGTCATTGTGGAGTGCTATTATACAGCATAGAAACCACCCTTCTTCAGATGCTCAGTTACCCCCAAAGACAGGATAGCGTCATGCATTGCATAGCAATGTGTTTTTAAATCCCTCTATTGGACACAAAGAAAGGGGAAGGTTTTTTGACTTGCTCGGTGAGCGTGCCAAAGTCAATAGTTTTCTGTTTTTCACAATGCCACAGCTTGCATTAAGCACACTATAATGACACTTGACAATGTCATGCCAGATGCTGCCAAACACAGCATGGTGATTTAAATAGGAACTGATTGAGAATTTCACTCTGGGTCTGCTTTTAAATTAAAGCATGTATTGTGGTAAATTAGTTATGTGTTATATCAAAGGATCAAATGTCCAATGAATATTAAATGAGAGGATAGCGTCGTTTAAATGTGTTTATTGTGTAATGTATATCAAAGCCTTCTCCAATCATGCTCCTCCGTTTTGTCCTACAGGTAACTACCAGCTCTCCCCTACAGTCAACATGCCCCAGGACGACACAGTCATCATCGAAGACGATAGGCTGCCTGTACTTCCTACCCACCTCTCTGACCAATCGTCTTCCAGCTCCCATGACGACGTGGGGTTCCATGTGGAGGTCCCTCCCCCCTGGGCCAAAGAGATTCAAATTCAGAATGAGAGGTGAGAGGACAAAGTCCCAAATGGCTCCCTACATAGTGGCCTATGGTCCCTGGTCAAAAGTAGTGCACTACGTAGGGAGAAGGGTGCCATTTGGGACGTATTTCAGCACTGGCTCATTACCTTCTGTTACRTCAGTCAAACACACGACACACATCTAATCTCCACGAACACCGCAGAGGGTTTCTGTGTTTATCAGCTGTTAGTGTGTCACGCTTAACATTTGTTTTGATAATTGGGACCATGTTTTGCTAAGGTTTCGCAATGGAATCCTAGTATTATTTCAGTTGTAGCAATTTAGACCTAGTACTGTGTGTTCAAAAGATTCCACTGTTTCTTTCTACGCTGAAATACACTGTAGGTATATCTTTTCTTTATACTGTATGTTGAAACATAAGGTCAATGTGTCTCCTATGTTTGCTGAATCATCTGATTTTTTAAGGAAACTCAGGCACACCTACCTGCTGCCCACTTAATTGGGACTGCATCCCAAATGACACCCTTTTCCCTATATAGTGCACTACTGCCCAATGACCCTGGTCAAAAGTAGTCCTGTAAATACGAATAGGGTGTCATTTGCGTAGTAGCCTGGACGTGAAGGGCTTTTGCCACGATGTGATGAGGAGGCCCAGTCAGTCCCCATCAGTGGGGCTGGGCTGTTCTGAGTGGGTGGTGATTGTAACTGGGCRAGCCCAGTCAAATTAGTCTCTGCTGTAATCAGTTGCTCCTCKGGTATGGTCCTGACTCGAGGAGCTGCAGTGGCTTGATTTGATGATGGGAAGACATTGATGCTGACTGTTTAATTTGCACTAGAATAATCCCATCCTGTCCTTCTCTTTCTCTCTATCCTTTCTCTCTCTTTCTCTATCCTTTATCCTCTCCCACACCTTCACTTACTCTCACTCTTTGTCTGTCTTTGTCTCCATCACTGCCTTCCTTCCCTCTCCTCCTGTAGCCCTCTGAGCCCTGATGACACCGACCCAGACGGAGCCTTTCAGAGGGAGGGCTTCGGCAGACAGAGCATGTCCGAGAAACGGACAAAGCAGTTTGGAGATGCCAGTCAGCTGGAGATCATCAAGACACGCAAGTCCAAGAGCATGGATCTAGGTACTAACCCAAACAACCACCCATGACCCTTTCCTCCCTCTCATTGACACCCTATAGGTCAGCCCCTCCTGGAACCAATGGCACAATGTTTTAGGTCGGTTTACCAGAGAGATTAATCCCTAGTCCTCTGTGTCTGTGAAACCAGCCTTCTGAATGGTTAGGAATACCCAAATTAGGCACATACATTACATGACCAAAAGTATGTGGACACCGGTTCGTTGAACATCTCATTCCAAAATCATGGGCATTAATATGGAGTTATTCACCCCTTTGCTGCTATAACAGCCTCCACTCTTCTGGAAAGGCTTTCCACTAGATGTTGGAACATTGCTGCGTGGACTTGCTTCCATTCAGCCACAAAAGCATTATTGCGGTCAGGCACTGATGTTGGGCTATTTGGCCTGGCTCTCAGTTGGTGTTCCAATTCATCACAAAGGTGTTCGAGGGGGTTGAGGTCAGGGCTCTGTACAGGCCAGTCAAGTTCTTCTACACTAAATATGACAAACCGTTTCTGTATGGACCTCGCTTTGTGCACGGAGGCATTGTCATGCTGAAACAGGAAAGGGCCTTCCCCAAACTGCTGTAAGCACAGAATCGTRTAGAATGTCATTGTATGCTGTAGCGTTCAGATTTCCCTTCACTGGAACTAAGGGGCCTAACCCGAACTATGAAATATAGCCACAAACCATTATTCCTTCTCCACCAAACGTTAGTTGGCACTATGCATTGGGGCAGGTAGTATTCTCCTGGCATCCGCCAAACCCTTCTGGCAGATGGTGAAGCGC
The DNA here is from genome assembly GCF_002910315.2 of Salvelinus sp. IW2-2015. NCBI lineage: Eukaryota > Metazoa > Chordata > Actinopteri > Salmoniformes > Salmonidae > Salvelinus > Salvelinus sp. IW2-2015. The sequence continues at coordinate 25,265,308 of NC_036859.1, forward strand.
GATTCATCACTCCAGTTCAATGGCGGGGAACTTTACACCACTCCAGCAGATGCTTGGCATTGCGCATGGTGATCTTAGGCTTGTGTGCGGCTGCTCAGCCATGAAAACCCATTTCATGAAGCTCCCAACAAACAGTTATTGTGCTGACGTTGTTTCCAGAGGCAGTTTGGAACTCGGTAGTGAGTGTCGCATCAAGAGGACAGACGATTTTTACGCTCTACGTGCAGCAGTCCTGTTCTGTGAGCGTGTGTGGCCTACCACTTCGACTGAGCTGTTGTTGCTCCTAGACGTTTCCACTTCACAATAACAGCACTTACAGTTAACCCGGGGCAGCTCTAGCAGGGCAGAKATGTTACATACTGACTTGTAGGAAAAGTATCATCCTATGACGGTACCATGTTGAATGTCACTGAGCTCTTCAATAAGACATTGGCAGTAGAATGGCCTGTCTATGGAGATTGCTTGGCTCTGTGCTCGATTTTTAATGGCTGTGGCGTAAATTGCAGAATCCACTAATTTGAAGGGGTGTCCACGTACTTTTGTATATTTACTGTAAATACAGTGCCTTCGGGAAGTATTCAGACTTTTCCCACATTGTTACGTTACAGCCTTATTGTAAAATAAATTAAATAAATAAAAATCCTCAACAATCTACACACAATACCCCATAATGATAAGTGAAAACAGGGTTTTAGACATTTTTGCAAATTTATAAAAACAGAAATACCTTATTTACATAAGCATTCAGACCCTTTACTATGAGAAACAAAATTGAGGCAGGTGCATCCTGTTTCCATTGATAATCCTTGATGTTTCTACAACTTTATTGGAGTCRACCTGTGGTAAATTAAATTGTGGCCTCCATCATTCTTAAATGGAAGAAGTTTGGAACCACCAAGACTCTTCCTAGAGCTGGCCGCCTGGCCAAACTGAGCAATCGGGGGAGAAGGGCCTTGGTCAGGGAGGTGACCAAGAAAACCCGACGGTCACTCTGATAGAGCTCTAGAGTTACTCTGTGGAGAACCATCTCTGTAGCACTCCACTAAGGCCTTTATGGTAGAGTGGCCAGACGGAAGCCACTCCTCAGTAAAAGGCACATGACAGCCCGCTTGGAGTTTGCCAAAAGGCACCTAAAGATTCTCAGACCATGAGAAACAAGAGTCTCTGGTTTGATGAAACCAAGATTGAACTCTTTGGCCTGAATGACAAGCATCACGTCTGGAGGAAACCTGGCACCATCCTTACGGTGAAGCATGGTGGTGGCAGCATCATGCTGTGAGGATGTCTTTCAGCGGCAGGGACTGGGAGACTCAGGATCGAGGCAAAGATGAACAGAGCAAAGTACAGAGAATTCCTTGAAGAAAACCTGCTCCAGAGCACTCAGGACCTCAGACTGGGGCCAAGGTACACTTTCCAACAGGACAACGACCCTAAGCACACAGCCAAGACACCACAGAATTGGCTTCGGGACAAGTCTCTGAATGTCCTTGAGTGGCCCAGGCAGAGCCTGGACTTAATACCGATCGAACATCTCTGGAGACCTGAAAATAGCTGTGCAGTGACGCTCCCCATCCAACCTGATCAATCTTGAGAGGATCTGCAGAGAAGAATGGGAGAAACTCCCCAAATACAGGTGCGCCAAGCTTGTAGTGTCATACCCAAGAAGACTCGAGGCTGTAATCGCTGCCATAGGTGCTTCAACAAGGTATTGAGTAAAGGGTCTAAATAATTATGTAAATGTCATATTTTAGTTTCTAATGACAATGCAAAAAACTGTTTTTCCTTTGTCATTATGGGGTATTGTGTGTAGACTGAAGGAAAAATTACATTACATTTTAGCATAATGCTTTAACGTAACAAAATGTGGAAATAGTCAAGTGTTCTGAAAACTTTACAAAGACACTACATACCCACTCATTGTTAATTGCATCTGTAAGACTTGTATTGCACACCCTGATATTTGTGATATTTTCTAGTCTATGTAATCCAAGTGTGACGCATTTCTGTCTTTTTTATGTGACATCAAACAGGCTGATACACTGTGTCTGCCACACCTCAGAATAAGGTTTCAGCTCACTTCAGATGACATTAAACCYTCCTGATCGCTTTGGCTGACAGTCTTCCCCCTCACCCACACTATGTCTGCGTCCCAAATGGCACCCTGTTATATGTGTGTGTGTGGTGCACTACTTTTGACCAGTAATGCCCTATCAAGAGAATAGGGTGCCATTTGGGACACAGCCTATATCTATTCTGCTTCTGATCCCCACTGAATTATTGTAGTCCTGCACTGTTTATATCACAATAGCTCTGATTGCTATCCTAAACCCCTCCATTTCCCTGTCTTTCTGTCTCAGTGTCTCGCATGGTGTCTGATTACCCTTGAAGTTGCCCAAAGATGTACGCACTGTACAGTAACATTGCTGGAATGTTTGCATGTGGAATGTGCTCACTAACCAATCCTAAATGTTTATTGCCCCCCTTTAACAGTAGCCGACGAGATTAACCTCACCCCTCGCAAAGAGAACACGCCAGGTAAGGAGTGACACGTCACGGAGGGAGAACGGACACCTCATCCAGTCCAGTTGCTACCCACATTCCATCCTGCAAATCCAGACCTGCTTTAGAATCTACCACCTCACTATGAGAAGAGAATAGAATACAAAGAACCTTGAGACAGTTTGAGGTCATTGCGGTGGAATTGTGGGTGGGTGAATATGGACTTGGCAGTGATTTTTCTTAAGACACGGTAGCACTGCTAATTGTTCTGTGGATGGGAATGTGAGGAGGGCGAGAGACCGAGAGAGCGCGATAGATTGAGAGAGAGAAAGAGAACGCTCTGTCCTTGGCTGGGCTACAAACTGACAGCAAGTCATCCGTCATTGTCAGCTGTGTGTTTTTACAGCCACCTCTAAATAGAAGTTCCTTCGAAGGATGGGATTTAGCTGAATGGCACAGTGAAAGCAGGGGAGAGAATTGGGTTTAGCAGAATGTARGCCACAGTGAAGCAGGAAAAAGGAAGGGAACCATCAGGAAATAGAAGCAGTCTGGTAGAACTACTGTACACATGAACGAGACTAAATATATCATTAATGTCCCTTGTTTTCTCCAAACATTGTCTGAGCAGTCACTTGCAAGAGAAATACCTGGTTTGCGTCCAAAATGGCACCCTATTCCTATTTAGTGCACTGCTTTTGACCAGAGCCCTATGAGTCCTATATGAGTCCTATTTCGGGAATAGGGTTCCATTTGGGAAGCTGCCCCACGCTTCAATGTGGGTGGCCGTGGATATTGTGGCTGCTTGGCTGGGAGTGAGAAGTGGAGCGAAGGAGGAAGGCGGAAAATTGAATACATTGCAGCCTGAACAAGCAGGGCTGGTGCCTATTCATTTTCATCAGGCTGTCCTGTCCTCTTAACGTCTCACTGAAGCAGCGGCTGATGGGCTTTCATGCATCAAACCACATTCATTTGGTTTTAGCGTTCAGTCAGCAGCCGCACCGCACGCTTCCCAGTCACACCTCGGTGGTAGTCTTAAAAATGACATGAATTCAGACCTCTGACAGACGGCGTGAGTCAAGAACATCAGGCAGCGGTTTGTTTGAGATGGAGCTATTGGAGTTTCAGATAGTCTGACCTGGCAACCTCCAGCCTTCTACATATCTGTACTAGGCATATTTATACAGACTGCCACCCTATTCAAACTGAAGATAACACGGGTCGTATAGAGATCGGTGGTGCTCCCTTATGATAATAAATACAGGTATCAATCACCCTGCAGTCAGGAGGAATGTCAAACAGGGAATACCCTGGAATAGTTCCAAATAGCACCCTAAACCTTATATAGTGCACTACTTTTGACCAGGGCCCATGGAACTCTGGTCAAAAGTAGTGCACTATGTAGGGAATAGGGTGCCATTTGAGATGCAATCCCTGTGTGGCTATAGGACCCACTGGAGTTGCACGTATAGGCACGTAATTGACTGGAAACGTCTTGGAAAGTTTGAAGGAATGACTGTTGCTATTGGCCATTAGGGAGCTGTATAACAGTGGGCAAACACCTCTGCATTGCCCTCTACTGACCTAGTGGACAAACATGTGGATACAGTCTGTGTCAAAAATGTCCTATAGCCAATCAGTGGAGGAGTGTGGCCCTCTGGCCCAGGCTATTGTGTCCCACCTCTCATAGGCTACGTCTATTCCCTATAGTGCACTACTTTTGACCAGAACTCAATGGGACGTCACTCCCTCTCCCAGGCTGTCACTGTGAACATTTTCCCAGGATTTGGGATTTGTTTTGGGCCTGCTAAATGGACCATGCCTCATTGCTGCTTTAGCTCGGAGTGAATGTGTAGATTAAAGGAGGAGAGTGTAGCACTGAAACGCTTAAGAAAATAGCCTGAAATCTATTAGCCTATAATAACAGTTATTAGGGTGAAATTACATTTCCACGAATTAAATTGTAAGTGGGTGGTTATCGTGCAATGTATTTTTCCAATGAACAAAAATCGTGTTTTTCAAATATTTAGTGGATGTAGTCTTGAACTGGAGGCCAGAAACAACAGGATTGCGTCCCAAATGGCACCCTATTCCCTATAGAAAGCKCTACTAGTATTAGCTACCCGGGCCTCTTGTTTACCCAGTTCCAGTAGCTCTGCTACAGTATACTCTGTGGATTAGAGGGCTGTAGAGTCAGCTGGGCTGTTCCCCTGAGGTAATCCATCCCACTCTCTGGTTGCAATGCACATAGCACCCTATTCTGTGTATAGTGCACTACTTTTATAAGGGCCCTGGTCAAAAGTAATGTACTACATAGGGAATAGGGTGCCATTTGAGACGCATCCTCTCTACACCTCCATACCACTCTACATTTTATTTATCTACAATACCCCCTCAACCTGTGAGTGATGGACAAGAGATGTACTGTACACCTACAGGGGTACTCAACTCTTACCCTACGAGGTCCGAAGCCTGCTGGTTTTCTGTTCTACCTGATAATTAATTGCACCCACTTGGTGTCCCAGGTCTAAATCAGTCCCTGATTAGAGAGGAAAAATATAAAAAAGCTTTAAGGTCCAGATTTGCATTTGTGGTACTTACTCTTATCTAGGCTTTAGCCAAAACACTATCATTTGTAAAAGTGTATCCACTTTCTTCTCAATGCAACACAACCCGTTTTGGTTACATGTTAGTGTGAGCTCCATCCAAGTTTTCATTTCAACTCACTGGTAGTCAAGTAAAATAACAAGGTGCTTTAGTTGAACACAGCCCTGCATTCAAAAAATACAAAATATCCTTTAGTTCCCTCACAGCTTAATCAAATAAGTAAGTTTGGATACTGTTGCTCCTCCCTAGGGTCTTCCACCAGGGACGTGGGTCCTTTCTTAGGCCTCAAGAAGTCCAGCTCTCTAGAGAGTTTACAGACAGCCGTTGCCGAGGTAACGCTGAATGGTGACATGCCCTTCCACAGGCCACGCCCACGCATCATCAGGGGGCGGGGCTGCAATGAGAGCTTCCGGGCTGCCATCGACAAGTCATACGACAGGCCAGCCGCTACAGAGGATGACGATGAGGACATGGAGACATGTAAGAGACTTCTGTTGGACAAATCTCCATAAGATAGACTTCTGTTGGACATACACTGCCGTTCAAAAGTTTGGGGTCACTTAGAAAAGTCATTGTTTTTGAAAAAAACGAAACATTTTGTCCATTAAAATAACATCAAATTGATCAGAAATACAGTGTAGACATTGTTAATGTTGTAAATTACTATTGTAGCTAGAAACGGCAGATTTTTTATGGAGTATCTACATAGGCGTACAGAAGCCCATTATCAGCAACCATCKCTCCTGTGTTCCAATGGCACATTGGATTAGCTAATCCAAGTTTATAATTTTAAAAGGCTAATTGATCATTAGAAAACCCTTTTGCAATTGTTAGCACAGCTGAAAACTGTTGTTCTGATTAAAGAAGCAATAAAACTGGCCTTCTTTAGACTAGTTGAATATCTGGAGCATCAGCATTTGTGGGTTTCGATTACAGGCTTAAAATGGTCAGAAACAAAGGCTTTCTTCTGAAACTCATCAGTCTATTCTTGTTCTGAGAAATTAAGGCTATTCCATGCGAGAAGTTGCCAAGAAACTGAAGATCTCGTACAACGCTGTGTACTACTCCCTTCACAGAACAGCGCAAACTGTCTCTAACCAGAATAGAAAGAGGAGTGGGAGGCCACGGTGCACAACTGAGCAAGAGGACAAGTACATTAGTGTCAAGTTTGAGAAACAGATGCCTCAAGTTCTCAACGGGCAGCTTCATTAAATTGTACCCGCAAAACACCAGTCTCTTCAACAGTGAAGAGATGCTGGCCTTCTAGATCTTCAGTTTCTTGGCAATTTCTCGCATGGAACAGCCTTAATTTCTCAGAACAATAATAGACTGATGAGTTTCCGAAGATAGGTGTTTGTTTCTGGCCATTTTAAGCCTGTAATCGAACCCACAAATGCTGATGCTCCAGATACTCAACTCTAAAGAAGGACTGTTTTATTGCTTCTTTTAAAAGAACAACAGTTTTCAGCTGTGCTAACATAATTGCAAAAGGGTTTATTAATGATCAATTAGCCTTTTAAAATGATTAAATTGGATTAGGTAAGACAATGTGCCATTGGCACACAGGAATGATGGTTGCTGATAATGGGCCTCTGTACCGTTATGGTGATATTCCATATAAAATCAGCTTCCAGCTACAATAGTCATTTATGACATTAACAATGTCTACACTGTATTTCTGATCAATTTGATGTTATTTTAATGGACAAATAATGTGCTTTTCTTTCAAAAACAAGGACATTTCTACGTGACCCCAAACTTTTGAACGGTAGTGTACCTCCGTAAGATAGACATCTATTGGACAGATCTTAGTTCAGGAGACATGTAAGGTATAATTATATTGGATAGAAATATTAGCTAACCAAAAGCCAAATACTTTCACCCATACTCTATCTTCCATTGATATCTACACACAATTAATGCTAAAGTTCAGGTTACCGGTGTGTATTAAAAGTAAGGATTCAAGATCAAAGATTCAAAGACATTTCTTCTTTAAAGAAGTAATATAAAACGTTCTGTTACTATCTGTCCAGTGGAGGAGGACACCGAGGAGAGCTCTCGGTCCGGACGCGACTCTGTGTCCACCGTGGCAGATCTGACGCCACTGCCTAACACCGAGAGACCGCTGGTCAACGGCAACCGCACCAATGAAGACGAGAAGGACAAGGGAGGGACTGACAAAAGGAAACAGAAGGACAAAGAGAAGGACAGCAAGAACAAGGCTAAAAAAGGCATGCTGAAAGGCCTGGGAGACATGTTCAGGTAGGACACGTACACACACATACACACTGTCCATCCTCCTCTACCAGTCTTTTACCCACCATTTATAAGTGGGTCATGCCTTTCATCTGATTGTCTGAGATGGTCTCTGAGATGCCAATGATGCATACATTATATATTCCTAGTGGTTTTGGCAGAGGTTATATCCCAAATAGCACCCTATTCGCTATATATAGTGCACTACCTATTTAGTAAAAGTAGTGTACTAAAGTGGTTCTGACAGAGAATGCCGATAGTGTAAAATAATAAGGAGCTCCTGTCAGACATGCAGATCAGATGTGTTTGGCCTAAAGGTTTCTGGAAGCTTGAATAGTTTGGCTGCTATAATTGCAGGGAACTTTAGAATCATTATTGACCTGAGCACTGTCAGTAGTTACACACACAAACACACACACTTTAATCAAGCCCAGATTAAATATTTGAAATTACTTTGAATACTTTTTAAACCCAGGTCTGGTTGGAGTGTGTTGCTAGTCGCTCTCTAAACAGAGACACCAGACAGAGGCTAGTCGGTGCTGACCCTCTCAGTTCTCTGGGCTCCACGCACACGCACACACACACACACACACACACACACACACACACACACACACACACACACACACACACACACACACACTGACACACACACACACACACACACCTGTCTCTTATACACATCTAGATGTGTATAAGAGACAGCACAACACACACACTGCAGCCCAATCAAAGCCTCATTACCATCAGACCACAGCATCCTCCCTCTCCTACTCTACACCAATCAACAGTTGGACTCAAAGCAACACCCAATCTGCTCGCTTTGCAGCCTCCTCAAAATGGCCACTGCCCAGACACACACACACACACACACACCTGTCTCTTATACACATCTAGATGTGTATAAGAGACAGCTACGGTGTAGTAAAATGAAGAACTGTAGTACTGTAACTCATGAAAGGTTTCGAGCTGTGCTGTAGTCAGTGAGACTGTCAAGCCAGACCTTATCACATCAAGATGAATTTGAAATGCGTCTGTTACGTGATTGCAATGCATCCTGTCTGTCCATCTCATATCTCTGTCGTTTGATGTTAAACTGCCGTGGCTCATCGTTATCTTCTCATGGACATTCTTTATCTGAGGAAATAACTTGACCGCAAATATATAAAGCAATGCAGTCTCTCCCTTTCTCTATCTTTCTCTCGCTCTCTTTCTCTGTTGAGGCTTTTTCTCAGAACCGTTGAACTTGAAGTCTCAAGTCGCCTGCTTCTTTAGTTTAAATATCTCGAGTAAATTCCAATCTTATCAGTGGTGTTGAACTCGTGAGCAGAGAAGTGATAAGGGTTCTGTGGGCAGAATATTAAGAATATTAATGCCCTTCTGTCATGATGAATGTCCTCATCTCAAAGTTTCACTAGTGCCTCCTGTCATAAATCTCCTCTGTGTCCCAAATGGCACTTTATTCCCTATATACATAGGGGCTCCGGTTGAAAGTAGTGCACTATAAAGGGAACAGGGTACCATTTTGGAGTCCCAATTAATATTGGGACGTGGCTGGTGTTTAAGGAGACTTAATGGAAGCCACTGGCGTGGAAAGAGAAACTGTCACCCGCTGTCTCTGTGATAGATAGGACAATTCTCAATATTAACACCTACACATCACTGTCAACCACTTTATGCTACAATTGAGGCCATTTGTTGATCAATTAATCAGGTAATAGACCTCCCCCTGCTGTATTTCGCTCCACTCTGTTTCTCGCTCTCTCTCACTCTCTGAGACTCTGCAGGCCAATTTCCCTCTGAGTTAGCCTAGGAAAACTCAGTCAAGTAGAATGTAAAAGTTGAGAGCTAAACAWTTTGAGTTTTTATCAGAAGAGAGTTGGAGAGAATGGCAGAGTTGATCACCATTAGTAGTTTACTAGTTATTATCTCTGGGGGAACTGTTTGAATGTGTCCCAAATGGCAATATATTACTACTTTTAACCAGATCCAATAGGGCTCTGGTTAAAAGGAGTGCATTAGGGAATAGGGTGCCGTTTGGGATGCACACGTAGAAATACCCAAATCGAAGCCATTTTGGTAAAATTGTCTGCTGATCCCATTTATATTTCAGGTTTGGTAAACATCGCAAGGACGGAGAGAAAATTGAGCGTAAAGTGTCAAGCAAGTGGAGGCCGGAAGAGCTGCACGCCTCAGAGGAAGAAACACTGAGGATGAGACTGGAGCAGGAGAGGTCAGTGTCTGTCTACACACACCATTTTGTAATAGATGTTTTATTGGTATAGAGACTGACAGGACAGTTAAAAAATAGATGTTTTGTGGTGGGACTGMGATTCAATCCCACACGAATACAAGCGTAATGTGCTGAAAGGCATTGGGAGGTGCTACCCACTAGACCAACCCCAGGACACGAGCTACACTCAGTCTAATGAAGGATATGGCAGGAGGGCAATGTGCCAGTCATTTGGGCACCAGGTTATAAATGCCGAAGCGTATTACTGAACAAACACACATACATACAGTTTAAGTCGGAAGTTTACGTACACTTAGGTTGGAGTCATTAAAACTTGTTTTTCAACTGCTCCACAAATTTCTTGTTAACAAACTATAGTTTTGGGAAGTTGGTTGGGACATCTACTTTGTGCATGACACAAGTAATTTTTCCAACAATTGTTTACAGACAGATTATTTCACTTACAATTCAATGTATCACAATTCCAGTGGGTCGAAGTTGACACTGCCTTTAAACAGCTTGGAAAATTCCAGAAAATGATGTCATGGCTTTAAAAGCTTCTGATAGGCTAATTGACATAATTTGAGTCAATTGGAGTTGTGCCTGTAGATGTATTTCAAGGCCTACCTTCAAACTCAGTGCCTCTTTGCTTGACATCATGGGATAATCAAAATAAATCAAGTCTGGTTCATTCTTGGGAGCAATTTCCAGACGCCTGAAGGTACCACGTTCATCTGTACAAACAATAGTACGCAAGTATAAATACCATGGGACCACGCAGCCGTCATACCGCTCAGGAAGGAGACGTGTTCTGTCTCCTAGAGATGAACGTACTTTGGTGAGAAAAGTGCAAATCAATCCCAGAACAACAGCAAAGGACCTTGTGAAGATGCTGAAGGAAACAGGTACAAAAGTATCTATATCCACAGTAAAACGAGGATATATCAACATAACCTGAAAGGCCGCTCAGCAAGGAAGAAGACACTGCTCCAAAACCGCCATAAAAAAGCCAGACTACGGTTTGCAACTGCACATGGGGACAAAGATCGTACTTCTTGAAGAAATGTCCTCTGGTCTGATGAAACAAAAATAGAACTATTTGGCCATAATGACCATTGTTATGTTTGGAGGAAAATGGGGATGCTTTGTTCCCAACTGTGCTTCACAGTTGGGAACACCATCCCAACTGTGAAGCACAGGGTTGGCAGCATCATGTTGTTGGGGGTGCTTTGCTGCAGGAGGGACTGGTGCACTTCACAAAATAGATAGCATCATGAGGGAAGAAAATGATGTGGATATATTGAAGCAACATCTCAAGACATCAGTCAGGAAGTTAAAGCTTGGTTGCAAATGGGTCTTCCAAATGGACAATGACCCCAAGCATACTTCCAAAGTTGTGGCAAAATAGCTTAAGGACAACAAAGTCAAGGTATTGGAGTGGCCATCACAAAGCCCTGACCTCAATCCTGTCGCAAATTTGTGGGCAGAACTGAAAAAGCGTGTGCGAGCAAGGAGGCCTACAAACCTGACTCAGTTACACCAGCTCTGTCAGAAGAAATGGGCCAAAATTCACCCAACTTATTGTGGAAGGCTACCTGAAATGTTTGACCCAAGTTTCACAATTTAATGGCAGTGCTACCAAATACTAATTGAGTGTATGTAAACTTCTGACCCACTGGGAATGTGATGAAAGAAATAAAAGCTGAAATAAATCGCACACTACTATTATTCTGACATTTCACATTCTTAAAATAAAGTGGTGATCCTAACTGACCTAAGACAGGGAATTTTTACTTTGATTAAATATCAGGAATGGTGAAAAACTGAGTTTAAATGTATTTGGCAAAGGTGTATGTACACTTCCGACTTCAACTGTATATGTGTTTTAGGTGCATGATCACTGCCCCTAAAACATGGTATTTAACACTTGTATTTCACATTATTAAAAAAGTTCAGATAGTTCAGATATCGGTTTTGAGGGCGATTATTCACATTGTGATAACACCCTATAATGTTGAGTAATAACTGGTTTGACAAAATGCAACTGAATATTGCGATGTTCTCACCTATTTATGACATGTTGTTGTGTGCTTACGCTGCTTCCTCTCCTCTCCAACTACTGCATTTGGGACACAACCATGGATTCCTCAAAATAAAAATGGTGTTTTTAGTAGTACTTAGGCCCCATACAGTAAATTATACTACTAGAGGTCAAATAGGATATTGCACAAGACATGGCTGTCACTGAAATGTACCATTGATGCAAAACTAAACTAAAGCCATTAACAGGGCTTTCTGGTCAGTCACATAGTATTTTCTGTTTCTACCAGGAGCCAAAGAAAGTTCAAGGGTCAACATATTGGGAAGCCTCACTGAAAGAGCCTGCTCTGTCTTCGTTCCCCGGCCTGTCTTACTTTGCTCTGTCTCAATGACTCCATCCTTTTCTGTGATCCCACAAGTCAACTAAAAGCAACATCCACACATACGCAAGAGACCGGGTGAGAGTCCCAGTGGCACCCTATTCCCTATATAGTTGCCCTGGTCTAAAGTAGTGCACTATATTMGGAATAGGGTGCTATTTGGGATGCAGCCAAAGAATAGAGAAAGGGAGTGTGTTGTTGGTGCTTGATGTACCCTACTGCAGCACTGAGTGTTTCCTTTGATTTACCCTCTATTAAAGGACTGAAAGTTTTGGGGGCAATCATTGACATGAGAGCTTCTTTTGAAGCCCAGATATTTAGTGCCCTGGCTGTGGGTGATAATGATCACACTCATCACAACACTTCCATTTCTACGTATCATGTCATTACAGTGCTGATGCACAGCCAATCACTTGGACATGGAGACCAAATCAAAGGAACTGCCATTATAAATTCACATCAACAAAATAGCTCCCTCTGCTTTGGGCTCTCGGCTAATAAGTGTTGCAGATTATGGATTCAGAAGGAAATATACTGCAAGGTGAATCGATGCACAATTTATTTAGATCATAAGCAATGGCTATACTTATGTTAATGATCTTGTCATGAAATACCGAGAGTTGAGACACCCAGAAATCATTATGATCAGACCTATAGGAAACACTTGTATGAATAAATCTGGCGTGACTTACTGTCAATTCAGATTTACTGTAGTAGCCATTATTGAAGATAAACTATATATACAAAAGTATGTAGATACCCCTTCAAATTAGTGGATTTGGCTCTTTCAGCCACACCCGTTGCTGACAGGTGTAGAAAATCGAGCACACAGCACGCAATATCCATAGATAAACATTGGCAATAGAATGGCCTTACTGAAGAGCTCAGTGACTTTCAACATGGCACCGTCATAGGATGCAATAAGTCAGTTCGTCAAATTTCTGCCTTGCTAGAGCTGCTCTGACCAACTGTAAGTGCTGTTATTTTGAAGTGGAAACGTCTCGGAGCAACAACAGCTCAGCCGCAAAGTGGTAGGCCACACGAGCTCACAGAACGGGACCACTGAGTGCTGAAGCACGTAGCGTATAAAAATCATCTGTCCTCGGTTGCAACACTGATTACCGAGTTCCAAACTGCCTCTGGAAGCAACATCAGCACAATAACTGTTCGTCGGGAGCGTCATGAAATGGGTATCCATGGCGGGGCCGCCGCACACCACCATGCGCAATGCCAAGTGTCAGCTGGAGTGGTGTAAAGCTCGCCGCCATTGGACTGGAGTGATGAATCACGCTTCACCATCTGGCATTCTGACGGACAAATCTGGGTTACCTACCTGCCCGAATGCATAGTGCTAACTGTAACGTTTGGTAGAGGAGGAATAATGGTCTGGGGCGMTTTTTTATGGTTCGGGCTAGGCCCCTTAGTTCCGGTGAAGAGAAATCGTAACGCTACAGCATACAATGACATTCTAGACAATTCTGTGCTTCCAACTTTGTGGCAACAGTTTGGGGAAGGCCTTTTTCTTGTTTCAGCATGACAATGCCCCTGTGCACATAGCGAGGTCCATACAGAAATGATTGTGGAAGAACTTGACTGAACTTGACTGGCCTCAACCCCATCCAACACCTTTGGGATTAATTGGAACGCCGACTGTGAGCCAGGCCTAATCGCCCAACATCAGTGCCCGACCTCACTAATGCTCTTGTGGCTGAATGGAAGCAAGTCCCCGCAGCAATGTTCCAACATTTAGTGGAAAGCCTTCCTAGAAGAGTGCCTCTTATGGCAGCAAAGGGGGAACCAACTCCTTATTAATGCCCATGATTTTGCAATAAAGATGTTCGACAAGCAGGTATRCACATACTTTTGGTCATGGAGTATATATCTGCATCACTGTGGTATATAGGTCTCTGCATTAAACACAAAATGTCCTCTGTACATTTTTGATCACATTCATTACTAATCTCTAGATGGATCTCAAGTTACAGTAAGTCAGTGTGAGTGTTTCATCAATCATGCTTCATTTCTTATCCAGATGAAACACTTGTATTCTCAGTGTGATATCTACCTACTCCTCCACCCCTCTCTCTACAGACCATTCCTTGGTGAACAGCTAAGGTATTCATTTTAAGTGCAAGGAGGGAGTACCTCAACGAGCACATAATTACAGCTACGCCAATTATCAACCTTTAAACTAGCAATTATCATCCCCTTGCTTCTCTCTGGGCCTCTTTACTGCCGGGGAACGAGGGAAAGAGAAAGGAGGACAGACAGGTTTGTCTCGTCTAGCACTCAACAGGGAAATCTAAATAATTATGCCTCAAGAAATGTGCATAATGAAATGGTAYGTCAAAAGGGTTTTCCATTTAAGTGTGAAATAAAATAGTCATTATACGGGGAAAAATGTCTCCATAAAGGCAGTAATATTTCCCTGATGAGCTTGAAAAGAGCTCATCACATATTCCAGGCAGTCGCTGAGATGAATAGACTATGCAATCTTTTGAATAATATTATGTTTAGGATTTTTTGGGGGGAACACAGTCCTCTTATAACACATTAGCACTGTAGCCTGCCCTGAGTGAAGACACGCTAAAGCTTGTATGTAGACTCAGCGAATATCTACATTACCAGAAGGAAACGGGCTCTTGAGAGATCTTTCTTTAAACCGGGAGAAAACAAGGTTTGTGTTGGGAGTGTAGTAAGCTAGTGATGGGAAACACTGTGCTGCTGATGAGGGCAGACATGGCAATCTGCTCCCTCAGAAGCCTTTCCATGGAAGGGAGGTGGAGGGGTCACCAATGCTATGTTCTTAGCAGGCTAGCTACACCGACGGAATGAATTTGTCTCCTTACAACAGCAGCTGCCTTGACATGAAAGCCTGTACAATTTCAATCCCTACATCTTCTGAAAGAACCACTACAGCAGAATTGGCTTCCTCAAATTCAAGCTCTGTTTACCTTGTACCACAAAAATGCTAATTGTTCCCAAATCCATTCAAATGAGATATTCTATCTAGAGAATAGCAAGTGCCAACACATGTCATAATCCTGAGCCTCTATCCAAATGGGCCAGCCAGAAAGAAGGACTGAGTTAACCGTTGGACCAAACAATGGCCTCAGCCCTGACATGTTTCTGTGAGGAAACCCTCCGAGGTCTTAATGATTGGCCTTGATGAGAGATGGAAATATCTCTACTTGGCAAAGAGTAGGTGGCTAGGAGCTATAATGGGTTCTATACTAGGGAAGGAGGGGGGAGTAGATGGAATAAGAACCAGGGTTGGTGAGAGGCCTTTCCTTATTTTCCACCCAGAACACAATGTTCCATTGTGTTCACTGTGTAACGATAATGTGATGTCCCTTGGTGACAGCAGTGGAAAAAGTACCCAATTGTCGTACTTGAGTAAAAGTAAACATACTTGAGTCATTTTCTATAAAAAGTAAGTCACCCAGTAAAATACTACTTGAGTAAAAGTATTAGGTTTTAAATATACCTAGTTGCGCTAAGTAGAAATAGTTCTGCCATATTATGGTTACTAGAACTCTAGTAGTTTGCTAATTTTAATTTTGTTACAAAATAAGCTAGTATAGTGTAGAGAATCATTGTACCATCAATCACTGTGAAATATATTTTCAAAAACCAAAAATGTTGTTTTAGCTGTTTTGAAGCTGGTGTACGAAACCAAAAGTAAAAGACGCAAAACTAAAGAACGGGAAGCATAGAAATAGTGCACATAGAACAGATATACCCCTTCTTAGACTTGTTTTCAAGTAGTGATCAATCTATAACTCACATTGCTCTGTGAATTTTGTCTGATCGCCCAAAAAGTTACATATTGATTTAAGTATCAAATGTTAATGTCATTGCTAAAATATACTCCAGTAAAAGTATAAAAAAATTCAAAAATGTGCCCCTGGATAGCCAGGGGCACACTCCAACACTGACATAATTTACAAACAAAGCATGTGTGTTTAGTGAGTCCGTCGGATCAGTGGAAGTACAGGTGTTCAGGGATGTTCTCTATAAAAGTGCGTGAAATGGACCATTTTCCTGTCCTGCCAAGTGTTCAAAATGTAACGAGTACTTTTGTGTGTCAGGAAAAATGTATAGAGTAAAAAGTATATTTTCTTTAGGAATTTAGTGAAGTAAAAGTTGTCAAATATAAATAGTAAAGTTCAGATACTCCCCAAAAATAGCTTAAGTAGTATTTTTACTTAAGTACTTTACACCCCTGCTTGGTGGTAAAAGCTACACAATAATGATAAAACATACTGAATGAAAGGAATTTGGGATTAGATGTATACATAATATATTCCTGACAGTTGATTCACCAGACAGAAGCTTGTCGGTGTCCCAAATGGTACCATATTCCCTATATTGTGCACTACTTTTGACCAGGCCTAGTGCACTATATGGGGAATATGGTGCCATTTAGGACTCACTAAACAATTGCGTTTTTTCTGTCTAGCTGTGAAGAGAAGGCCCTGACCCTCACCTGAGGAGTAAATTCATACAGGCAGTCAATTAGAGGTGGATTTTCTCTAGCCTCTGGCCTTGACCAATCAATATGTGTTTTACCGGAGGAATTGCAAATCCCAACTGATCCTTGGGAAAGGAACTGCCATTACAGATCAGACATTGATTAGGTTAAAGTTTCTGCTTCTCCACCCTTCCCAAGGTAGCCTACTCAGACCGCCACAGAATTTCTAACTATTTCACTGCAGCAGTGGAAAGTTTACACGAGGGTTTAAAAATACATAAGTGTTATAGAAAGAAGGGCAGCCGCCTTTTACAATAAGGATGTAAAAATGTTTGTCTCAAATGCACCCTATTCACTGAATAGGGCTCTGGTCAAAAGCTGTACACTATATAGGGAAGCCTACCAGACAAGCTAAATTCCTTCAAAGCTCGCTTTGAGGCAAGCAACACTGAACCATGCATAAGAGCACTAGCTGTTTCGGATGACTGGGATCACGCTCTCCGTAGCCGATATGAGTAAGACCTTTTAAACAGGTTAACATTCATAAGGCCGCAGACCCAGACTGATTACCAGGACTGCGTACTCAAACACACCAACACAGTCATGAAGAAGGCACAACAATGCTTCTTCCCCCTCAAGAGGCTGAAAAGATTTGGCATGGGCCTTCAGATCCTCAAAGTTATACAGCTGCACAATGGAGAGTATCAATTTTKTTTTTTATTTTATTTCGTGGTATCCAATTATTAGTAGTTACTGTCTTGTCTCATCGCTACAACTCCCGTACGGGCTCGGGAGAGACGAAGGTCGAGAGC
This sequence comes from Salvelinus sp. IW2-2015, assembly GCF_002910315.2. NCBI lineage: Eukaryota > Metazoa > Chordata > Actinopteri > Salmoniformes > Salmonidae > Salvelinus > Salvelinus sp. IW2-2015. Next base: position 25,282,606 of record NC_036859.1, read on the forward strand.
CATGCGTCCTCCGAAACACAACTCAACCAAGCCACACTGCTTCTTAACACAGCACGCATCCAACCCGGAAGTCAGCCACACCAATGTGTCGGAGGAAACGCCGTACARCTAGCAACCTGGTCAGCGTGCACTGRGCCCCGCCCGCCACAGGAGTCGCTAGTGCGCGATGAGACAAGGATATCCCTACCGGCCTAACCCGGACGACGCTAGGCCAATTGTGCGTCGCCCCCATGGACCTCCCGGTCGCGGCCGACTGCGACAGAGCCTGGGCTCGAACCCAGAGTCTCTGGTGGCACAGCCTTAGACCACTGCGCCACCCGGGAGGCCCACAATTGAGAGTATCTTGACTGGCTGCATCACCGCTTGATATGGCGACTGCTTGGCATCCGACCGCAAGGCACTACATAGGGTAGTGCGTACGGCTAAGTACATCACTGGGGCCAAGCTCCCTGCCACCCAGGACCTATATGCCAGGCGGTGTCAGGAAGGCCCTAAAAATTGTCAGACTCCAGCCACCAAAGTCATAGACTTTTCTTTATGATACCGCTCGGCAAACGGTACCGGAGCGCCAAGTCTGGGACTAAAAAGGCTCCTGAACAGCTTCTACCCCCAAGCCATAAGACCACTGAACAGCTAATCAAATGGGCTTCCCGGACTATTTGCATAGATTTTTTTTTTTGTACTGGCTCTATGCACTCTGACTGGACTCTACCCACACAGTCACACATTCTACACAGTCTACATAGATACTACATATGCTTACACACACAAAACATACACATGCATATTGACTCCACACAGACACTTTTTAAAACTCTTTCACACTGTTCACACATGCTGCTGCAACTGTTTATTTGTTTATAATCTATCCTGATTGCCTAGTCACTTTTACCCCTACCTACATGTACATATTACCTCAATCACCTCAGCTACCTTGTACCCCAGCACATTGACTCTGTACTGGAAGTCCTTGTACACTGAGTATATAAAAAATGAAGAACAACTGCTCTTGCCATGACATATAGACTGATCAGGTGAATCCAGGTGAAAGCTTTGGTCCCTTGTTGATGTCACTTGTTAAATCCACTTCAATTGGTGTAGATGAAGGGGAGGAGACAGGTTAAAGAAGGATTTTTAAGCCTTGAGACAATTGAGATATGTGTGCCATTCAGAGGGTGAATGGGTAAGACAAAAGATTTAAGTGCCTTTGAACAGGGTATTGTAGTAGGTGACAGCCGTACCGGTTTGTGTCAAGAACTGCAATGCTTCTGGGTTTTTCATGCTCAACAGTTTCCCGTGTGTATCAAGAATGGTCCACTACCCAAAGGACATTCAGCCCACTTGACACAACTGTGGCAAGTATTGAAGTCAACATAGGCCAGCTTCACTGTAGAATGCTTTCGACACCTTGTAGAGTCCATGCCCTGACGAATTGAGGATGTTCTGCGGGCAAAAGGGGGGTGCAAATGTTTGGTATACTCTGTATATAGCCTCATTATTTTATTGTTACTATTTCCTTTTGTGCTCATTTTCTTTTTAATTTGGCATTGTCTGGAAAGGGCTCGTAAGTAAGCATTTCACAGTAAAGTCCTACACCTGTTGCATTCAGTGCATGTGTCAAATACATTTGATTTCAATAGGGTGTCATCCACAGTTTTCCTTTTGAATCCATAAAGAAACATTCCCTGTCTCCTTTCCTCCAGGATCCAGCTTAAGACCCAGGAGCTACGGGAGCGGCAGGCACGGGAGAGGGACTACGCTGAGATCCTGGACATCAACCTAAGCCGAGACGAGGAGCACCCCTATGCCGGCATCGGGCCCCTGGACACGTCCCTGGGCAGCGGGCACAGCCATCCCCAAAGCCCCCGAGACAACGACCACCACCACCAAGACTCGTCCCTCTACACACAAGTCGGCAAGGCCCGCAACGCAAACGGACGCCCTCCCTCCGCCGACAGGTAGGGGGCCGAGGGTCGGTCCTACGCTATGAGGGGCAGAACTGGGTTTAAATACTTTGGTCATTTGCTCAATCCTACCAGGAGTGGCAGATGGGCAGGGTTGGTTTTTGAACCCGGGGCTGATGAAGAGAGGTAGTAATACCACTATCAAGCACTATTAACTAGCACTTCTGCCTGGTACATTGTTTTTATGGACCAATTCATCGTGCTAAAGACCATCGTTCAAGCCTCAGTGGTGTTGAAGAACTCATTCCGTTATAGGTAAAATAGTATCTTGCTGTGCCTAAGTAACGCTAGGCCAAACACTGTTGCACTGAAGTGTCTTAGTCCAGTCAACACACCTCACCCCAGGAAAATAACCTCCGCAATGAAAGGCAGTTAAATATCACCACTCTACTGACAGGGACTCACTGGTGATTACCTTGGTCCTGGGGGGAAGGAAGGCAACATTTCTAAATTTTCACTTACATTTTCACTTCCTGTTGCATGTTCATAAAATGCYTCCCAAATGGCACCCTATTTCCTACATAGCTGRGCTTTTACTTTTATAGGCCCTGGTCAAAAGTAGTGCACTATATAGAGAATATAGTGCTGGTTTAGGACTCAGCCATACTGTAGATAAACCGTTTGGGACTCAGAATCGAAGTCTGGTCCTCAGGCTGATCCGGTTTACTTTCCTTTAGGTTTGGCATCTGTCAATCATCTCACACCATTCCCTAGACTGTTGTGGAATGGAAGATATTTTCATTTTACCAACTTCAACTTTCAACTTAATTGTCCCAGATTGGTTTTACAACAATACTCCAACATATAATCGTACATCAATGATCTGTATTCCTACCATGTATTCATTCATACTCAGTGTGACAGTACTGTACATCACACATGAAGCTATGAGAAACCATAAGCCTGTGTGCCCTCTGTCTACAGCAGTAGTCAGTGTCTGCGTCCCAAATGTTACCCTATTCCCTATAGTGCACAACTTTTGACCAGGTATTTGTGCACTACATCGGGAATATGGTACCATTTGGGACGCTGACCCAACATTACAGTGCCATTTGGGACGCAGGACCAGTATTAAATTGTAAGTCTGTATGGCCTGAAGCGTATTACAGAATGAATTATGTGATTTCTCTAGCCAAAGAGAATACAGGGTGTTATTTCACATGTTCCTATACTCACAGCAGTGTGTATATTATTAATGCTGTATGTAGTATTGATTTGTAAATGATTGTGCTGCCACAGTATTAGTGTTCTGTTATACAGGTAAATGCCAAAATAAAGGAAACATAGTGTCAACATAGTGTCTTCATTGGGTGTTGAGCCAGAACAGTTTCAATACACCTTGGCATAGATTCTACAAGTGTCTGGAACCCTATTGGAGGGATGCGATACCATTCTTCCACGAGAAAACGCTCTCTCAGGCACCGCTCCAGAATCTCCTATAAGTGTTCAGTTGGGTTGAGATCAGGTGACAGACGGCCATGGCATATGTTTTACATCATTTTCATGCTAATTAAACCATTCAGTGACCACTTGTGGATGGGGGCATTGTCATCCTATGGGGGCATAGCCATGGTACCCAAAATAATGGCCTACCCAGCATTTTTATACATGACCCTAAGCATGATGGGATGTTAATTACCTTWGGAATCACAGCTGTGTGGAAGCACTTGCTTTCAATATACTTTGTATCCCTTATTTACTCAAGTGTTTCCTTAATTTTGGCAGTTACCTGTAGTTCTAGAGCGAGGATGTGTGAAGAAGTGAATAGCATTACCATGCACTGCTGCTGTTGAACGAGACTAGCAATATCATAGAGCACTTGTTCAATAAACAGTCAAGGACTTCATGTTTGTGTTCATGATGCACCACAACGATTCAGCTCCATAGAGAAAGGTGTAGAGTTCCGGGAAATTCTCTACACCGCCAATGTGGGGGCCTCTAAAATGTTATCTAAAATTCCACCAGGCCGACCGCGCCCATTGCCACGCCCACCTACTAAGCCCTTTTTTGATCGAGGAAAAAACCCTGACTTCTACTATGTAGTTCAGGGCTAATGCTATGATTGAGAGACTGATTTAGTTATTGATATGTGACCCACAATATATCTACTCATGTTCATGGCACTAATACCTACGGTATGTGTTACTATGATAATGGTGGACATTGGACAGTCATACCCTGTATTACAGTGAGGGGTGATGTGCTGTCTAAACTGCCCTTGTCCGTCTCCAAATGTGAAAGCCAGAATAGTGCAGCTAGGGGCCTAGTCTCCTCCCTCATTCATTCCTCTTAGAGCTAGAACATCACCCATTGCCCTTTTTGTCTGCTTGGCAGAGAAGGAAAACAAACCTGCAGCTGCATAAATATACAGTGGAATTCATTTTCTAATTGCCTACAGTAGTTGCTTGCAAAACTACGGACCATCAGAACTTTCAATTTAACTGTGCAGCGTAAAATTAGTCTGCCAGGAGCTTCATGAAACCCAGAGGAGAAGTCAGCCATTTCCTCCACCCTGAGAACCATGACTGACTTCTGTCAACTCAATCATATTGTTGCAACAGGCGGAGTCTTAAATGGCACCCTATTTCCTATATAGTGCACTACTTCTGACCAGGGCCTGGTCAAAAGTAGTGCACTATGGTCAAAAGTAGTGCACTATATAGGGACTAGGGTTCCATTTGAGACGCAGCCATACTGGTGCAACATAGTTGAAACAGCATAGAGCTTTTTGTGGAGTTCATAGGCATTGGTACTGTGTATTAGCCTACAGTATGGAAGTGCAACATGGCTGGGCTAGTATGAGCTGCCTGCTAAAGGATTTATAGAGTGAGTGAAAGAAAATTATTTATGTTGAAATTTGTTGTGCAGTAATTGTTATTTTGGTAGGGGTCGTATATTTATTGTATTGGCGGTACCGTAGCTGTAAGTTAAGAATATTCTCTCTCTGTGAGCTAGTCCTTCATGGTCCTCTGCCAAATTGCATAACCTCTCCTGGATATTGTGGTTGGTCCTACTTGCCCTCTCCGTCTGCCAAAGAAAATATTGTGCAAAGCCCAAACTTCTCAGTAACCTTTTCCCACAATTACTGTGTATATTTCACAAGGTCTTGAGTTCAAATTTGACATCTGGTAACATTTGTCATAACCTTGTAAGTCCTAAGCCCCCAAATAGACTGAAAATGCAATTATGTACTTGGCAACAACTGTGTTGGCCATAACAATGTAGTCTACTTTAGTGAGAACCACAGAGCACTGGGAGAATTCTGGGATTTGAACAGCAACAAAGCGGTCACCCAACACTTTTTTTGGTAAACAGCTGAGGAACTGGGCTGAAGTAATGTAACAACTCTCAAATTCATAGACCATCCATGAGATCAAAAATACCCCATGTCCAAAAAAAGGATGTTCCAATCCCTGTTTGCCCCTTTAATGTGTTCAAGAGAGGTGGGCTTTCATTGGTGTATATATCGTGAATTCCTCAAATGCAGTGTTCCATCACATGATGGAGTTTAAACTAGTGAATTATCTCCTGTATCTGTATTGTGTTATCCCCTCCAGGAGAATAGAGACCCTGGTTGAATGCTCCCTCCGTGGGATTTCATGTGATTTGATTCCCCTTCTCTGTGGCTGTTATTATTGAATCTGCTCTATTATGTTCATTTAGGCCTGTAAGAAAAAGCCCTTGGAGCAAAGCAACATATAGGAGTGGTCACATCGAGTCACAAACACACCCAAAGCATTATATGAAACAGCTAGCCAAGCAGCATCTGTGAGGCAGTCACAAATGGCACCCTATTCCCTATATAGTGTCTGGTCTAAAGTAGTGCACTAGTGACATTTGGATTGTATAATGAGGTTCTGGGAGCCTGATAAGGCCCTACACTGAGTAACATCACACCACGGGGGACACTTCAACCTTGATCCGACTGCTCAGCTTTGCAGATGAATAGAAAAGGCAGTTGAATGTGGGACCACTCAGGGGGGTGTGTGTGTGTGTGTGTGTGCGCGCCCGCATCAGAGGGCAATTAATTCCCACATAAAACGTGGGTAAACACACTGGTAATCCCCCTTTATTCAGACAGAGTGCTTTCAGATACCCAACAGGAGTCCCTCAAGTCTCTCTCTCACACACACACATACACGCCACAGATTCTACCACCTACGATGATGGGGAAAGAATGGGTGTTGTGGAAAACCAAACTGTTAAGAGAAACCGTGAAATCGGTAAGAATGTGTTGAGAGAAAGTCACTGTAGTTGAAATAGTGTTACTAAAACAGCAGGCTGAATAAGCTGTAGACACTACACACAAACCTCATCTGTCATTTAAAACGATACGTTCATTTGATAAACTATAATCCAACGTTTGACCTCTTGCTAATGTCTTTATCTGCTGATTATCAATCTGGTTTTTATGAACATTCCAAATGGCATGCTATTTCCAATATAGTGCACTACTTTTGCCGTGCCCTATGGGGTCTGGTCAAAAGTAGTGCAATATATTTGAAGTACCGGTGGCATTTGGGACGCAGACAGAATATATAGCTGATGCACTCTTGGACCCGTTACTGTAATTAACGGTTTATTACAGAGTCTTTACTCAGTAAACCATCGTGTGATGTATTAGGTAATATCAGTGACTGTTGTTTAAATATGTGYCTGCAGATTTTAACGATCAGCTACTATCATCTCCCATCTGCTCTTCTGTGACAGTCATCCCTTAGTTAATCTATAGGGGAGACATGCCATTCTGTTCTCTGCCTAATCCAGGGCTCCTTCCTGGCCAACAACCTCTGGGGAGGCAGGACTGGACTCTGTATGATTCTATAGAAATCCTGTCTAGGTTTGCAAAATCCCGCTTACTTTCCCAAAATGCCTAGGTTTTCCAGAAATCCTGGTTGGAGGGTTTTGGATGTCCTGCTGTTTCTCTCCTGATTCTGTAAATCTTCCAACCGGGATTTAGAGAGAACCTGGGAATTTGGGAAAAGTTACTGGAATTGTGTAGCTCTAATCCTGTCTGAATGTGGGAGAGTATAACTCTATGGCCATTGCCTTCATCTCGTTTGTGTTCACTGTTCTGGCTAGGTTGTTGGTGTTTTCTACAGCTTAGTGCCAGTCCTAAAAAGGTGTCGATGCTCTTATTTACCTTGACAATATCAAGGTCTAAAGCTGAAGAGAAGGTTGTGTGAGTGGGATGGGTGAGAATGTCACACTATTCCCTATACAGTTCACTACTTTTGACCAGTAGTGGCACTATATAGGGAGTAGGGTGCTYTTTCAGGATGCTGCCTGTGTCTCCTATCCTTCCCTACTAACATATGATAAGCCTCAAATCTGTTTACTGTATCTGTCTGTCTGTTTTCATGCTGGATCAGAATTACTCCTGTTTCTATCACACACACAGTAATGTACAGTAAATCAGGTTAGAGCCCTCCAATATGCTGCTGTTTAGTCAACCCCAAGTTTTTTTTTTTTAGGATGATCATGTTAAAGGACTGGTGCTTTCAGTAATAGCCAGCTAKATTAGGACATCGCAGACAGCAATTTTTTGTATTATGTATTTAATCTAGACTTTATTGAAATGTATGGAATACTGAGATGAGTACAGTTTACCAAAATGATTTTTTTATCCTAATGAAATCTAGGTTTAAGGGATGGACGCTAAAGCCCCACTGAAACTAAATGGTGGAATACCATTACAGTATGTATTCCCTCAGTGCCCATGGACTTTCTATCTTGTCATTTTATTTGAAGGCTGCTCCATTTGTGAATGATGTGGCTTACTGTTCAGTGCAGGACCCTACCCAGAGAGACAGAACTCCTCTGGGGGTTGGATAATGCATCTGAACCCAACAGACATCTGATTATCAAAGAACCTTTGGCTCAGTGTGGCGTGTATACACACACACACACACACACAGCACAGAAAATGTTCTGGTCATTCAGGGACAGTTAGATGGCCAGCTGTGCTGCCCAGTGTTGACCCTGTCTGATGTCTGACAGAATGATGTAGTCCTCTCTCCTCTCATATCTGGTTCCAGGTGGACGGAGTCCTTATTCGTGCAATAATAGGGGCTTCCCTCTGGGTTCACTGTCTGAAGGCCTATTCCACTGACACGCTAGGCTGGTGGAATAGCAGCAATATTATTACACTACTATGTTCATGGTATATGTATTTGAATCCACTTGTTTTTGATCCATCCTAAAAAACAATCCGTAAGTGGTTTCAACATTTGCATTTCCAACGTCCTAGCTGTCTTTCATGCCACTGGCCTCATTATTACTTCTGACATTATTTCCTCTTGGTTCCATCACTTCTGGATCCATCCAGCTAAAAACACATTTGGTTTTAGTTCTCCTGTGGACCGCCTGGGTTCACGTCACACACCACCACTGACCATGTAACACTGAAGCCTGCCGACCCACATTTACACCAATCACCAGTCGTTGGTGTTTGGATGCTTTTTCTATAAAGTCTGCATCAAATGGTACCCTATTCCCTATATAGTGCACTAGAGCCATATGGACCCTGGTCAAAAGCCGTGCGCTATATAGGCAATAGGGTCGCAGCCATTGTGTGAGTCTGAGCTTTGGAGCATGGACAGACAGCCCTTGGATGAGCACTGTTCTGAAGGTCATACTAACAAGATTATAGATTAAGTTGTCCAAATGGACACGTTTTTAAAAATCACGCAAAAATCACTATCAAACAATTAGGCTACTCCGATCAGAATTGGATCAAAGTGACCTCCGGATGCGATGTGCTGCACACTGTCCCACCAATCTCTGCAGAGCGCATTGTATAACAACCAATGCTGCAAACTATGGTTGTAAACCGTCTCTCAAGCGCTCACAATTTGCTAGGATTTTCCTCTATTCAATACTAGCCATGTAATTCTGACAAAGTAAAAACAAATATTATTAGATTCCTAACTCCTGTGCTGTCAATATCTCCCTGGCCATCCACCAGGAGATGGGTGTGCAGGCTTTTGCTCCAGCCCTGCTCAAACTCACCACATTGTAAAAAATCAGCTGCTCAACAGGGCCTTGATAAGCTGACTAGTGTGTTTGAGCAGGTTTGGGTCAAGAGCCTGCACACCCAGTGTCTCTCCAGATGGAGGGTTGACAGATCACAAGTGTTTTGTACAGTAGCCTATTAGTGCAGTATTTTACATTATGGGGGGTTAAGTGCCTTGCTCAAGGGCACACCGGCAGATGCGTGGGATCAGAGACCAGCAGCCTTATATTTTCAATACCAGTGATAATAATGCATGTTATTTTGTGGTTTCTTGCATCATATAACACAATTTTCAGTCACCTTTTTTACCCATGGTGTTACAGACCATTACTTTTTTGGGAACAAGTACCTTGAGCAAGTAAAAAAAAAAAAAAGCTGTCCTACTTGTCCAAAGGACAAGTGTCTAAAAAAGTTCATGTCAAGCCCTGCATTGTTTMCTTATCCCTGCCGCCCGCCCAGCCGTCAACAACACTCTGCATGAATGTGTTATTTGTGGTTGTTTTCCCTCTTCTCTCCAACATGCTGCGTAATCTTTCAAATGTTCTCAGTTTCCAACTGAGATACCTGGAGCGACAGGGAATTAGAAAATCTTGCTCGATTAAATCACTGGCTGACAGGCAGGCGGTGACAGTTTTGAAAGATCACCAGTGAGAGAAACTATTATTATGCTGTTCCTGCTTTGGCAGGAATCCCCCTTCATTCTCAATGCTTCTGGGACCATGGGAAATTAAAGAACACAACCAAATCTGAGTATGAAACACCAACTTTAATCAGCTACTGTTATCAGCCATTCCCTTTCAACTGGATGTGTTACCATGTTGGTATTCCCTCAGGAACGCAGGTAGGAAATACTGAAGCAAGGAAGTTCTGTGGTAGTTTCACTCAACTCATCTTTTCATGTTTTTGTATTCAAACCTTCTGGTCTATACGTCAAAATCAGTACAAATGTTGGTTACTTTCCCACCAACAAACAATATAAAACATTTATCTACTACACTTTTAATACTGCTAGTCTGTGACATTTATTTATGTATTAAAGTGTATTCATTAGTACAGTAGCTTCCGGGCTATTAAAATAAATAAAATGTATCTCTGTTTGAAGTGTTATGAGAAAATAATCAATGACGCCATCTCGTTATTCATTAATGATWGGGCCTCTTTAAATGAACAGCCCACCGAGTGTTCCCTCTCTCTCCCTCCACAACATGTGATGTCTTCTGCTGCCCCCAGGCCTTGTAGATAATACCAGCTGTGCCATGATGCCTCACTCTGGGATGGGAAAGAGTCTTTGTAAGATATTAGAGTTGGCGACATTAGTAGCCTACATTGTATATCTTTTTTTAAATGGGACTGGCCCGTGTTTAAACCCAACTAGAGTATTGCGTTGTTTCCTGCCGCCTGTACTTTACCCAATGGCTTGAATCCATACAATGCCTCCCGTTTGCAGTGATACAACAGGAAACATTCATTTCCTGCACTGCAGGTTAACGCTGTCAGGATCTTTTGACTCATGTTCCGATTCAATGCTCAAGGATACAATTTGCCCAACCTGACTATGGAACTGTAATTCTGAATTCTATCGTCAATATTTCTGGGCGTGCTGCAACAATGTTTGGCACACTGCTTGTACCAGTGATGTGTATTATGTTGTGTGCTGGACGCTGGCACACAACATAATACACAACACTGGTACAAGCAGTGTGCCAATCATTGTTGCAGCACGCCCAGAAATACTGACGATATAATTCAGAATTAGGTGGTCAGGTGACATCAGTGAAGCTGGGCAGCCAGAGTGAGATGGAGAGGAGCGCCATCTCAATTAGTCTTTCCACAATTCCTTACATCTGCCTTCTCAACCCTATTGGAAGAGAAGGTCCAAGGTCCCTCCCTTCAGTCTTTCTCCAATGCATTTGAGACGTCGACGAGGAGAGAACATACAAGTAATTGAGGAAAGATTAATTGAGAAAGAGCCAGGGAGGGCACTGTGTGTGGTGTCCCCTTACAGGAAATGAGGAGCAGATCTGTGATCCCAGTGCCCAGTATAGCCTCCCTCCCTCCCTAGCCTCAGGTTTAACCAGGCAGGGAAGAGGGGACCGTAGTGCTACAGCTGTCATTAGCAGTCGGACAATAAAAAACTGAAGACTACAGCCAAAAAKGCATTAAAGAAGCATTTTTATTGACTTCCACTGTCCTCCAAGACTGTCTGTGTTTCCTCTTCACATCAGCAGTCAGAAAGCCAGCCCTGCTTCTGGACCACACATTTTAATTCACCCTCATCTTCCCAACTCCTGGCTGTGACAGAGAGGGAGAACAGTCTGATGGAATCAGTCTGAATATTACTCACTGGTGGAGGAGAAATGTGTCCCGTATCTCTGCCCCAGAACCAAATCAGCTAAGACTGCCACAACTCCCTAAACCACATTACATTTCGAAAAGTGCTTTGTATTTGTAAAATGTTCCCCCATTTACCTTGGTCCCCAGTAAAAAAAAAAAAAACATTTTACAGACTCAAATTCTGCTATTTGGCTCAGACTGTCATTTGAATATTAATAGTTGAGGAAAATATTGGCGCTGAAGATATTATCTATCTTATTATAATTCACTGATTATTTAGACACAAAAAAAATCTGCTTAATGAAAACTCCCTCCCAAAGCAGCCTCTGTGCTATTTGGTGTATTTCACTCACCACGGCAGAGCTGTGCAAAGCAATCAAGTCGAACATGTGAAATTAGTTTTCAGGTTTACGCAGTGGAGATAATTCACATCAAGTTTTCTTCCAAATTGAAGTGTTTACGTGCGTGTGTCACTTTTCATCCAAACTGTATTGAAATMAAATGGCCCTGGTGGTAGTTTGCATTCACAGAGCCCTCCTCTAATGAAAATAAGGCTGCATCCCAAATGGCACCCTATTCCCTATATAGTGCACTGGGGTGCCATTTGTGATGTAGCTGAAACTGTTGTGGGCTTAGGGGACCAACGTTTCACCCACTCACTTCAGAGCAATTACTTCTGTTGCCCACACAAGTTCCCTCAAAAAGTTAGTACAAAAAGTCCCCTCTTTATTTAATTAAATGAGATGATTTAACTGAAAAGGCAATTTGGTTAATTTGGAGCTGAAGTCAGAGGATCTAAGGCCCAGTGGGTTTTCATTCACAAGATTGAATACATAAAAGAAGTGCATCTGGCGTAGCAAGCGGGTTTTGGATTTTGACTTGAAGAATGTTTGACTTGAATTTCCATGTATTGATATCTGACAATCTAGTGCTTTCTTTTTGTGAGGCCATAGAAATTAGTTAGCACAAGGTTTTATGAAACTAGCATCTGCTGTTTGGAGATTGCTGAGGCAATAATTGTATAGAGCACAACCCAATCACTCCTTTCAAAACCAATCATTTTTGCTATGCTAATCTGGTATTGTATAAAGTACAGTGCCTTCAGAAAGTATTCATACCCCTTGACTTCCACATTTTGTTACAGCCTTAATTGAAATGGATTAAGTAGGGGTTTTTCTAACTCATTTACACAAATACCCCATAATGACAAAGTGAAAACATGTTTTTATTTTTACTATTTTCTACATTGTAGATTAATAGTGAAGACATCAAAACTATGAAATAACACATATGGAATCATGTAGTAACCAAAAAAGTGTTATTCAAATAGCCACCCTTTGCCTTGATGACAGCTTTGCACACTCTTGGCATTCTCTCAACCAGCTTCATGAGGTAGTAACCTGGAATGCATTTCAATTAACAGGTATGCCTTGTTAAAAGTTGTGGAATTTCTTTCCTTAATACGTTTGAGCCAAACAGTTGTTGTGACAAGGTATGGGGGGTATACAGAAGATMGCCCTATTTGGTAAAAGACCAAGTCCATATTATGGCAAGAACAGCTCAAATAAGCAAAGAGAAACGACCGTCCATTATTACTTGAAGATATGAAGGTCAGTCAATACGCAAAATTTCAAGAACTTTGAATGTTTCTTCAAGTGCAGTCGCAAAAACCATCAAGCGCTATGTGGACCGCCACAYGAATGGAAGACCCAGAGTTACCTCTGCTGCAGAGGATGAGTTCATTAGAGTTACCAGCCTCAGAAATTGTAGCTCAAATAAATGCTTCAGAGTTCAAGTAACAGATGCATCTCAACATCAACTGTTCAGAGGAGACCTTGTGAATAAGGCCTTCATGATCGAATTGCTGCAAAGAAACCACTACTAAGTGACACCAATAATAAGAAGAGACTTGGTCCAAGAAACACGAGCAATGGACATTAGACCGGTGGAAGTTTGTCCTTTGGTCTGGAGTCCAATTTGGAGATTTTTGGTTCCAACCGCCTTGTCTTTGAGTGATGTGGTGTGGGTGAACGGATGATCTCCGCATGTGTATTTCTCACCGTAAAGCATGGAGGAGGAGGTGTTATGGTGTGGGGGTGCTGTGCTGTTGACACTGTCTGTGATTTATTTAGAATTCAAGGCACACTTAACCAGCATGGCTACCACAGCATTCTACAGCAATACGCCATCCCATCTGGTTTGAGCTTAGTGGGAATATAATTTGTTTTTCAACAGGACAATGACCCAACACACCTCCAGGCTTTGTAAGGGCTATTTGACCAAGGAGAGACCTGCCTCCACAATCCCCTGACCTCAACCATATTGAGATGGTTTGGGATGAGTCGGACCGCAGAGTGAAGGAAAAGCAGCCAAGTGCTCAGCATATGTGGGAACTCCTTCAAGACTGTTGGAAAAGCATTCCAGGTGAAGCTGGTCATCAAGGCAAAGGGTGGCTATTTGAAGAATCTAAAATATATTTTAATTTAACACTTTTTTGGTTACTACAGTTTTGATGTATTCACTATTATTCTACAATGTAGAAAATAGTTTTAAAAAATGAAGAAACCCTTGAATGAATAAATGTTCAAAAACTTTTGACCTGTAGTGTATGGAACCATTTTAAAGTAACTGTTGGCCTCATGGTGAAATCCCTGAGTGGTTTCATACCTCTCTGGCAACTGAGTTAYGAAGGATGCCTGTATCTTTGTAGTGACTGTGTATTGGTATTTTATTAGCATCCTCATTAGCTGTTGCAAAAGCAGCAGCTACTCTTACTGGGGTCCACACAAAACATGAAACATAATACGGAATGATATACAGAACAGCTCAAGGACAGAACGACATACATTTTTAAAAAGGCACATGTAACCTACATATCAGTAGATACACACAAACTATCTAGGTCGAATAGGGGAGAGGCATTGTGCCGCGAGGTGTTGCTTTATCTGTTTTTTGAAACCAGGTTTGCTGTTTATTTGAGCAATATGAGATGGAAGGAAGTTCTATGCAATAAGGGCTCTATATACGTAATGATGTACGCTGTGAATAGACCCCTGGTGGCCTGTCTGGTGGGATAAGTGTGTGTGTGTGTGTGTGTGTGTCAGAGCTGTGTGTAAGTTTACTATGCAAACAATTTGGGATTTTCAACACATTGTTTCTTATTAACAAAATGTGTTGCAGTCAGTCTCTCCTCAACTCTTAGCCAATAGAGACTGGCATGCATAGTATTTATCAGCCCTCTGATTACAATTTAGATCAAAACGTGGCACTCTGTTCTGGGCCAGCTACAGCTTAACTAGGTCTTTCCTTGTCCACACGACTGGACAATAATCAAGATTAGACAAAACTAGAGCTTGTAGAGCTTGCTTTTTGGAGTGTGGTGTCAAAAAACAGCATCTCTTTATTACTGCTAGACCTCTCCCCATCTTTACAACCATTGAATAATTTTTTATTTTATTTTATTTTTCACCTTTATTTAACCAGGTAGGCCAGTTGAGAACAAGTTCTCATTTATAACTGCGACCTGGCCAAGATAAAGCAAACCAGTGCGACACAAACAACAACACAGAGTTACACATGGAATAAACAAACGCACAGTCAATAACACAATAGAAAAGTCTATATACAGTGTATGCAGGCTATTTGGAGGCTATTTTGTAAAGGACATTGCCGAAGTCAAGTATCGGTAGGATAGTCAGATTTACGAGGGTATGTTTGGCAGCATGAGTGAAGGATGCTTTGTTGCGAAATAGGAAGCTGATTCTAGATTTCCTTTTGGATTGGAGATACTTAATGTGAGTTTGGAAGGAGAGTTTACAGTCTAACCAGACACCTAGGTATTTGTAGTTGTCCACATATTCTAAGTCAGAACCGTCCAGAGTAGTGATGCTAGACAGGTGGGCAGGTGCGGGCAGCGATTGGTTTTTATTTTTACTTGCATATATGAGCAGTTGGAGGCCACTTACGGAGAGTTGTATGGCATTGAAGCTTGTCTGGAGGTTAGTTAACACAGTGTCTAAAGAAGGGCCAGAAGTATACAGAATGATGTTGTCTGAGTAGAGGTGGATCAGAGAATCACCTGCAGCAAGAGCGACATCATTGATATATACAGAGAAAAGAGTCGCCCCGAGAATTGAACCCTGTGGCACCCCCATAGAGACTGCCAGAGGTCCGGACAACAGGCCCTCCGATTTGACACACTGAACTCTATCAGAGAAGTAGTTGGTGAACCAGGCAACGCAGTCATTTGAGAAACCAAGGCTGTTGAGTCTGCCCATAAGAATGTGGTGATTGACAGAGTCGAAAGCCTTGGCCAGGTCGATGAATACGGCTGCACAGTATTGTCTTTTATCGATGGCGGTTATGATATCGTTTAGGACCTTGAGCGTGGCTGATGTGCACCCATGACCAGCTCGGAAACCAGATTGCATAACGGAGAAGGTACGGTGGGATTCGAAATGGTCGGTGATCTTTGTTAATTTGGCTTTCGAAGACCTTAGAAAGGTAGGGTAGGATAGATATAGGTCTGTAACAGTTTGGGTCTAGTGTCTCCCTCTTTGAAGAGGGGGATGACCGTGGCAGCTTTCCAATCTTTGGTGATCTCAGATTATACGAAAGAGGTTGAACAGGCTAGTAATATGTTTTGACCATGACAGTTTACAATCTAAGGTAATGCCAAGTAATTTAGTCTCCTCAAATTGTTCAACAGCCACACCATTCATTACCAGATTCAGCTGAGGTCTAGAACTTAATGAATGATTTGTACCAAATACAATGCTCTTAGTTTTAGAGATGTTCAGGACCAGTTTTTTACTGGCCACCTATTCCAAAACAGACTGCAACTCTTTGTTAAGGATTTCAGTGACTTCATTAGCTGTGATTGCTGATGCATATATGGTTGAATCATCAGCATACATGGACACACATGCTTTGTTTAATGCCAGTGACAGGTCATTGGTAAACATAGAAAAGAGTAGAGGGCCTAGAGAGCTGCCCTGCGGTACTTTACATGTTTGACATTAGAGAAGCTTCCATTAAAGAAAACCCTCTGAGTTCTATTCGAAAACTCTGGATCCATGACATGGCAGAGGTTGAAAAGCCATAGCACATATATTTTTTTCCAACAACAGGTTATAGTCAATAATATCAATCTTCTTATCAATTTCTTTCAACCAAAGTCTGTTAATTTGTTTACAGGGAAATAGCATTGTATTTGGTCAAACACCATTTTTTCCAACAGTTTGCTAAGGGCAAGCTTATAAGTCTACTGTTAGAACCAGTAAAGGCAGGTTTACCACTCGTGAGTAGCGGAATTACGTTGGCTTCCCTCCAGGCCTGAGGACAAAGACTTTCCTCTATGCTCAGATTAAAAATATGACAGATAGGAGTGGCTGTAGTCAGCTACCATCCTCAGTAGCTTTCCATCTAAGTTGTCAATGCCAGGAGGTTTGTCATTATTGATCGATAACAATCATTTTTCCACCTCTCCCACACTAACTTCTTTCATTTGTMTTTTTATGCATGACTACAATTGCTCACTGTTCGTTGTTGGCATTTCCTGCCTAAATTTGCCCACTTGGCTAATGAAATTATCATAAAAATAATTGGCAACATCAAATGGTTTTATGATGAATAAGCATCTGATTCGATGAAAGATGAATTTGTCTTTCTGCCCATAATTTCATTTCAAGAACAAGTTTTTTCCCATCATTCTTTATATCATTGATCTTGTCTTTGTAATAGTTTCTTCTTTTTGTTGAGTTTAGTCACATAATTTCTCAATTTGCAGTAAGTAAGATGTGCAGCTCCTGCTCCTTATTAGCCACTCCTTTTGCCCCATCTTTCAACCATAGTTTTTCAATTRCTCATCAATCCATGGAGCCTTAACAGTTTGAAAAGTCAGATATACCAACCAAAGTGTAATTAATAACTTCATCATGCTCAAATGGATATTCAATGTCTGCTTTTTTTTAGGTGTTCTTCTTTGCGAGGCATTGGAAAACTCCCAGGTCTTTGTCGTTAAATCTGTGCTCCACTGAGGGACCTTACAGATAATTGTATGTGTGGGGTACAGAGATAATCATGTTAAACACTATTATTGCACACAGAGTGAGTCCATATTTTTACTCCTGAACTTTAGGCTTGCCATAACAAAGGGGTTTAATACTTAATTACTGAAGACATTTCAGCTTTTCATTTTTAATTAATTTGTAAAAAATTCTAAAATCATAATTCCACTTTGACATTATGGGGTATTGTGTGTAGGCTAGTGACACAATCTCAATTTTTTAAATTTCAGGCTGTAACACAACAAAATGTTGAAAAAGCCAAGGGGTGTGAATACTTTCTGAAGGCACTGTATCTGACTAGTTCAAAGTCTGTTTAAGGAACCTTTTTTACATTGAAACATTAAATGAATATAACCATGACAAAGTCAGTGACACAACTGATAAGCTGTGTGTCGAGTCACTTGTAGTTTAGTAGCTAAGAGGTACGGATGCTGATGTTACGTTCCTTTACAGAAGGATTTGTTGGGATGAAAAAACAGGACCTGACATACTTGAGGAACCAAGTCTTTGATCCATCTGTAGCATGTACAGTAAGGGATGTGTTCCAAATGTCACCCTAGTCRTTATATCAAGCACTACTTTTGACCAGGGCCCATCGGGTTGCCATTTGGGATGCTATTTAGATGTTCCAGGGGTGGTTGTAGGGGAATGTATAACAGATGACACGTTGTCATGGTGTATGGTTATGGTTGGAGCCATTTAACTCCTTTGACAGTCAGCTTAAGGTTACAGAGCCACATCTAAGGAACATAACTTCTCTTAGAACAGAACTGAACCATTTCCCCCTGGCTTTGTAAAAACTGCCAAGCCTTGGTCACTTTTTCTTAATCTATCCCTGATGAGAGGAGAGAAGTGTGTGTGTGTGCGACAAAAGATGTATGGCCAGACCTATCCTCGATATTGGCTCTTTTGAAATGCATGATATTCCCTATGGGCCCTGGTCAAAAGTAGTGCACTATTTAGGGAATAGGGTGCCATTTGGAACACAGACCCAGACTTATTGATTTTTTATATTTTTTCCCCCTGAGTAATGGATGGCCACTGGCCCCCACCCCTGTTCTGTTAGCACAAATAATGACTAATCAATATGTACTGGAGTCCTGGTGATCATCCTTTTAACACATGATTTATACCACACCAGCACAGAGCAGTTAGTCACTCTACTACCAGCCAATCAATTTAGCCAATCAACTAAGGGGCCCTTCATCATATCCATTATTTAAGATGCTCCGTGGGTTTTTATTGGTCCATTTGCGATTCCATGGCTCGTATCCGGGCAGATGTGACCTCAGAGACACCTTCTGATTGGGGCATATTATTTCTCTATTCTCCTATATGATATGTGTGCTTATTGAATATTAATAGCTCACTGTAGTCAGCAAGAGAGTGCTAGAGACAGAGTGGTGTATCAATGTGTCCTTTTTCTGCTAAGTACCCATCAGTCACTGTCTGTTTATCTGTGTCTGAGTGATGCTGCAAATTGGACTGTATATGTATTCTCCCTCAGTCAGAGGCATATTATAGAGTGGGTGTGAGGGGGGTGACTGCGTCTCAGCCCCAAATGGCACCCTATTCCCTGTATAGTGCACTACCCTATGGGCCCTGGTCAAAAGGAGTGCACTACATAGGGAATAGGGTGTCATTTGAGACTCAATATCTGAGTGAATGAAGGGGATATGATACCTCTCCAGAAGGGTGTCCCGGTGACTATTAGCCTGCTCAAAGGGAACGGGGTCATGCAGAGCTACTGGAGGCTACCCTGGCCTTCCCCTCTGGGCTCTGGTTCCATAGGCATATACAGGAAACCACCATTAAAACCAAGCATTTGGAAATCGCCTCTGTGTGAATTGCCCAGTTTTTGCCCAGATGAAATATTATGTGTCTATCAAATGGAACTTACAACAGTGACTACTTATAGTTCAGTAAAACTTTATGACAACGGAAAGAAACTTCAACAGAGCTTTGGTTGGTTTAGTTCTGTAGTTTTGTGTTATTGTGAGATTTTTTTTATATCTCTTTAAGTTAACTTCATGTTTCTCATAGGCTGCGTTTACACAGGCAGCTCAATTCTGATATTTTTTTCCACTAATTGGTCTGGTCATTGGAATGCATGTGTAAACGCAGCCATAGTGWWTCTGGCCACTAATCTTTAATAAAAGAGAAGCTTACACCTTTTTATAACATAGTTTAGGACTTTAATACCATATGTATTAGGTGACTACTTTTCTGGATAATCCTTCCAAGAAGGAAAGGATTTGGGTGTGATTGAACAGCCATTGGCTTTACTAATCCTTAAAACCTTTATCATATCCCCCCCGGTTTCTTTCTTAGTGTTATTTGTGTGGGATTTGTGTCAATGTTGCCCTAAAGCTTAATGTCAATCGGAATAATAACACTTGTGTTGGTTTACCCCCCATTTCCCTTGTGGCTTTGCATGCTGCTTGGACTTGACAACTCAGTGAGACAAAGAAGGTATTGTATGAGTACTGTAGTAGGATTGTATGAGTACTGTAGTAGTATATGAAGAGCATGTGTAGTGTGCTTTAGTTCCTTAGAGTTACTATACAATCCACTTCATGGATATAGTAATACTGCACATTTCCAGTTTTTGACTATTTCCTTAGTGTTCCCTTTTCTGCCATATCCTGAAGGCTAGTGAAGAGTGAATAAATAATAAGATACTTGTGCATGCATCACTGATTTAATGTATCTTACTAATTAATGCATTATCAATGCATTATTGTGAATAGATATGAAATATCCAGGTATTCCTCATAGATCAGGGGCATCTCTGAGTAGGAATGCTGATCTTTGATCCGGTTCTCCCTGTGTATATAATTCTATTCATTATGATCTAAAAGGCAAAAATMAACCTAGATCAGTACTCCTACTCTGAGAGAGTTTTAGGAATACAGACCCTGGGAAATAAACGGATGTGTTATGCTATGTTCTGTAATGTTAGTTGTATTGTTTTGCTGCTGTCTTGTGTGGCTGGTGGGTGGGTGGTCCCTTAGGTGTTGGAAGCTGACAGCTCAATAAGGAGGAGTAATGGGGGTGATCACAAGAGAGGGAAGGAGAGCGAGGGAGAATGGGGAGGGAGAGAGAGAGGGATGGGGTTGTATGTTCCAGGGGTTTCCTGTGGGCCCTGGTCAAAGGTAGTGGACTACATAGGGAATAGGGTCCCATTTGGGATGCTGTCTGGGGCCTGGGCTGTGATCCCTGGGCAGGGGGCCTGGGCTGTGAACCCTGGGCAGGGGGCCTGATTGGCCCCCGAGGGCCTGTGACTTATACCTGGCCCAGTGTCAGCGTTACAGGCCTACCCTAGTGAGGTTACCACCTCCAGGTCCACACCAGGCTGGTCTGTCTGCACTTCAAATGCCCTGGACTTAGGCTACTGTGCCCCAAATGTTACCCTATTCCCTACATATTCCCCCAATGGGCTCTGGTCAAAGTAGTATATATAAAGGGAATAGGGTGCCATTGGGGACGCAAGGAGATGTAATGACAGTGGGTCCTTTGAAAGTGGCACACTTAAGAGCACCACAGAAGCTCCTCATAGTAAGGGTGTTATTTATGGGACCCTGTAAGTGCTGTATGAAACAGGCCTGTGTCAGCAGCTGCCCTGAACATCCTCCATGGGTTAGTCCCCAGGTCTCCCCTCACCCCACCTCTCCATCCTCCCTTTTACTGACCCTTCCTCATCCTTTCACCCCAGCCCTGCCTCCACCGACCCTCTCTCTCTCATCTAACCTCAATCTCTCCTCCCTCTCTCTCTCAGCCTTAGTCTCTTCCTTCAAACTCTCCATTCACTCCAACCTTACTTTCCCTCCACTGACCCTCTCTCCACCATCCCAGCCCTACCTCCACTGACCCTCTCTCCACCATCCCAGCCCTACCTCCACTGACCCTCTCTCCACCATCCCAGCCCTACCTCCACTGACCCTCTCACCCCCACCCCAGCCCTACCTTCACTGACCCCCTTTCTCCCCTCCTCCCTCTGTCCTGCTACCCCCCACACCCCAGCTCTACCTTCAGAAGGGAGTCCTGTCAGGCCTCTGTTCTGTCGGGTTTTTTGGAGAGTTTTGAACCGTGGAGACATGCGATGTGTGTCTGCCAAACATTTTTAATAACCTGACATGATTTCTAGAGATTTCCAGTCGTGGTGTTTGATGCTCTGCACTTGTCTCGTGTCTGTCTGGTGGGCTTTGAGTCCAGGCACGCACGCACACACCGCCTAGCCCTCTGACCTTTCAGATACAGAACAGCTGTGCTCAGGCCTAGTTTGGAGATATTTTTTAGAGGGGTCATAGAGGTGAGTCTGTGAAAAGACCAGGGAAGGTTTTTGGTTGGCTATGTTCTTAATTTATCCCCTACCCTTTCAAGGTGGTGGTGTGATAGCTAGGCCTATACCTAGTTCACCTATTAACCTACATTTAGACGACTGTTCAAATAAGATGTCCCATCATGTTGCTTTTAACATATAGCTAAGCAAATGCATCTCTATGGGTACTATATATTGCTCCTACAGTAGGACAGCCATGTCTGCTGGACAAGTATAGAATACTGTAATACATGGTTTACATCGGGAGGGGAATCTTAGTGCAGAACATCTGTACAGGCAAGAAGCAGTCAAACCCAGAATGAACAGCATAATGAACTGTATGTATGAATGGCATTGGGTTGGAAGAACCAACCAACCATACAATAAGGGGATCTGCTGTACCTATGTTATGTCTGAAAAAGTCAGTTATAAAATCTTCTGTCCTAGTTCTAAACAATTTATCATCTAGTAGACTTTGATTAAATTTCCAATATCCTCYCCCACGTGGAAATTCTGTAAGAGAAATATAAATGCCAATTATGTGATGATCCGACCGCATTCTGTCCCCTATCAACACTTTTTTAACTTTTGGTGCCAGAGAGAATGGTATAAGAAAGTAGTCAAGACGACTAGCTTGATTCAGCCTCCGCCATGTATATCTCACTAAATCAGGGTATTTAAGTCTCCATATCCACTAATTCAATATATCCATGACATTCATGATTTCCTTAAGTGCCTGAGGGTGATAGTTTGTAGTGTGATTTCCTTTCCGGTCTATAGAGGTATTTAAGACCGTATTAAAATCTCCCACTATAATAATAGAGTCTAGTGTTGCTTGTAGAGTTGATAAATTCTTATATATTATTTTCAAAGAAGCTTGGATCATCATTATTCGGACCGTATAGGTTAACAAGCATATTTGTTTATTGTCCAATAACATATTTAAAATAATCCATCTACCTTGAGGATCTGTTTGGACAATTTGCACATTTGGATCAAAATTATTGTTAATTAAAACCATCACCCCTTTTGAATTTCTTTGCCCATGGGAGAAATATATTTTGCCCCCCCAGTTCTTTTCCACAAAACTTATCTAAAACTTTGAATGGGTTTCCTGTAAACAATAGATATTATAATCCTTCTCTTTTAGCCAGGTAAATACTGATCGTCTTTTCTTATTATCTGCTAAGCCATTACAATTGTAACTGGCTATACTTATTTCACCACTTACCATAATGAGACACACCTTTCATTCTTTTAATCAGAATATATTTTTGTAAACGTACTATTAAAAAGTAACATAATGATTGAGTGTCTATATATTTGTACCATGATATTTGCATTTCTACTAAGTAAACCTCCAATTGGTCCCTACTATTCCACCCGCTAAAAGGCCTCATCTCGAGATGGCTTGTCATCCCAATGCCCTGCAGACCACCCTCGACCCCCTGTATCCATAGCCCTGAACCGACTGGGATCCATTCTTTGAAAAGAGCATACAGTGCCATTTACCGAATTGAAGTAGATCAATTGCCATATGCATTTCCATTGCCCTCACCTCGATTTGTATTATATATATCTGTGGATCATCCTATTGTCCCTAACATCTTTTACTTCTTCCTTCGCAACAGTTGTGGGATACACACATACACCCACACACACTCAGCCCTTACCCCCACACAACCATAAGCTCACTTTCTCAACAATTGCACRATCCCAGAGCCCAACTCAAGATGGGTCATGATTTACAAATGCACTTGCAGTTGCAGCTGCATGAGAAGGCCTGCAAGACCGCGCAAAAAATGAGCATAAATGTAGAGATTTATTTACCATTGTCACATCCTAGATAATGGAGGTCAAATGTACACCTTATTCCTGAAACACCCACAATACGGTCATCCGTCATGACCATGTTCCCACGCATCTCCATGCAGTCCGACTTTGATTTTGTGCCGCCAGGGCCACAATAATATACCCCCTCTCTGAATGTCCGAGTGTGACCCCCTCCCCATGSGTTACTGCAGCTAGTGTTGCCAGCACTGCCACTGCCTGGGTGGGGGCACCCCACCGGAATCCCCACCGGCTAGGTACAAGGTCGTCAAGGTTCTCATTAGCAGCTTTGAGAATTTCCTTGTATATTATGCTCTCCCTTTAGGGGGCTTTGGCTTTGCAGGACCAACCCTGCCAAGCAGGCTCAGAATCTTGAGGGGGCAGTGCTGCTCTTGGTCTCTGACCTCATTTTAGCTSCATACAGACCGCTTACAGCGAGCACATAAAACAGTTAGGGACTTCTCCTTAGTATCTGGGTCATTCAGGTGGGTGTCTAGGGTATAGTGCCATGGACCGTACCATTAAAATAGGATAATAAATAATTAGATATAATTTATAAAAAATATTTTAAAAAATGTAGTTCTCCATGATAGGACAATAAATAAATAAGACGTATAATTCATTATAAAAGTATATCCATCATCTGAACAACATTGAAAGCCCTCTCATACCCGGCTCACAGCAATACATTGGCTCTGGGATATGCAACCATTTCATTACTCACTCACTCAACTTTCCAAACATAACAAATAAAATAAAAAATAAACACAAACCATACCAACCAAGGCCCTATCTCTCGACACAGCAGCACAGAGAGCAGAGTATTCCATCTTATGGCAGTCCCTGTGGGCCAGCACAATGAGAGAATAGAATGGTAGCGGTGCCTTTAAAGACAGGAAGGAGACTGGTGTGGGGGAGGAAACCGCTCTACCCTACTGATGTGGTGGGTATTTTGATGGCCTCCTTTTAAAATATTTGTCTTGAGAAACTAAGGCAGGAAAGTCTTTGTGCTGTGTCCTGGGTTCAGTCCTCAGCACCTGGTTTCCCCTCTAGGCCAAGGAGAGGGTGCCTAGGATATCCTCAAGCCAAGCACTGCTCCTGGATCGAAGCTCTCTGGTCTGGTGGGATATACAGGAACTACATCCAAAATGGCACCCTATACAGTATGGGGCCCCGGTCAAAAGTAGTTTACTATATAGGGTGCCATTTGGGACTACATCTGTTCGCTGTCTGTTTTAGAATAGATGTTCATATGTGTTGTATTTGATCTAATACAGATTAGTGATCTCTAAGCTTCAGAAATGATTTGATCAAAATCACCCTATGAGCCCTTGTCCAAACAATTTAACTAATGTTTTGTCCCATACACCTGATAGGTGCAGTGAAATGTTTTGCTTCACAGGGTCAGCCATAGTAGTACGGGGCCCCTGGCGCAAATTAGGGTTTAGTGCATCGACAGATTTCGAGTATTCGAACCAGCCACATTTCGGTTGCTGGTCCAACGCTTGTCATTTCTCCTTGGATTTTCCTAAGCAGGATGTTCTATTGAAGATTGTCCTCTTTCATTTTTGGTCATGTTTTCATTTTTATTTGATAAATGTCCATTGGATATTGTGTGAACGTGGGGTATTAGGCTTACACTGAACATTCCAATGGTTTACGTCTCAAATTCCCTATATGCTGTAGTGCTCATAGTGCTCTGGTCAAAGGTAGTCCACTATAGGGAGTAGGGTCCCATTTGGGTCAGATCCATAGTGTGTTTCCCTGCAATGCCCTCATAAAATTGACACCCCAGTCAGAATGTGTATCTTCAAAGTGTTAGGAAAGTCRATGGTTCCAATGAACTCATGGGAACCTAKACCAGGGTGAATTGAATACAGACGTTGTTTTTGTTCTTGTAGCTATAGATAATCCATCTAAAACAGCAGGCACAGCTAGGCTTTACTTTGGTTGTCTCAAATGGCACCCTATTAGCTATATAGTGCACTACTTTTTGGCCAGAGCCAGGAAATAGGGTGCCGTTTGGGACGAAGTCTGACTCTGAACTGTTCCTGTGGGATGCTGGACATACATTACCATAGCAATCATACAGCATCAAAATATGAGTTTTCCAAAAACTCACTGCACTCCCAGAACAAAGACCTTGTCTACTTTTCTACCTCCATTTTCACCTCAGTGAGAAGTCCTAGTGTGCTACCCAAATGGCCTAGATAGTGCACTAGTTTTGACCAGGCCCCATAGGGCTCTGGTCAGAAGTAGTGCACTCTATAGGGAATAGGGTGCCATTTGGGATGCTGTCCTAAACAGAGCATGCCCTGCCTGCTTCGTGATGATAATGGCCTCTAATTTGACTAAATTGTGATTTTTATCAGATGCTAGCCAGGCTTCCTCCAACTCCACAGACATTAAAGCCTCTGAAATGGGAACTATTACCTCGAAAGTGCCATCAGTCACTCCCAGTGTTTTGGACAGAGAAACACAAAAGCCATACGCCTGCTCAGATCCAGCTTCGAAATTGGACAGCTCCAATTCCATTTCCCCCTTCCACCAACCGCATGCTGAAGTTATCAGTGGGCATTAGAATTATACCATCAGTCAGGGCCTTCCCCCATCCCATTCCAGAATTCACATTATAATTATATTTATCCTCCGTCGTCGCTTATTTAACTATGGCTTCTGTCGCCTTAGCCCAGCCACGGGCGTCTTATCTGTTTCCTGTTGCTGCTTTGGAAAGGATTCTCTTTCATTGCATAGTATTGATGACTGAAATCCGCTTTTCATTTATGTGAGTAATGTGTCCCTTATTCAGAGTATATCCAGATATGCTTCAGCTAAAGCTCAGATCATGATGGATGGCTAACGCTGGCTTCATACCCTGGCTGTGGATCCTCTTCCTTTGACTGTCAGACCCTGCCGCTTGGAATGTTCACTTTGAGTGTCCACTTGGGATGTCCACCTGACCTGATCACCTATTGACTTGTCCATTGAGTCCTATATGCATCCCGTGATCCAGTGGAAGAAACATACATTTATGCCCCTGTACCCATAGTCATTTACTAAATGACCTGCGAGTAACACCTAACTGACCAGTGATCCTCTCTCAATCCTCTCACCCCTCTCTTTCTCCTCTCTCTCTGTGTGTGTCTGTCTCTCTAGTGCACTATATAGGGAATAGGGTGGTATTTGAGATGCAGATTGTGTGGTGTTCTTTTGAATCATATGTGGTGGTCAGTGTATGGTGTAGGGCATTAGAGCCCTCCTTTACTCCTCTCTGGACATGGTGAAAGAATCAGCCTGCTGATTGAGGCTCATTTCCTGTCTGAACAGTCCACCCATACTGTATGCTGCTCCCTCCAGCTGCTGAATAACCTGAAGCTGGACATGGCCCATAGACTACGTAAATGGAATCTCATTCTTTGACCTAAATGGATTAACAGTATCTGATTAACTGAAAAAAGACCTGGGTAGAACAGGGGAATATTGTATGAGAACGGGCGAGCATTGTACTGAGCACGGGCGAGCATTGTATGAGAACGGGCGAGCATTGTATGAGAACGGGCGAGCATTGTATGAGAACGGGCGAGCATTGTATGAGAACGGGCGAGTATTCCATTGGGACTCACTGTGGGGTTTGGTGGTTATCTACCTCATCAGAGAATAATCATAATGTGAATTTGTAATAAAATCATTGAGTTAATGCTTAATTCAAAATCACCATTTTAATTAAACATTTAATTAAACAGATAAATTCTCTGTGATTTATACCCAGCGACGTGACTGTTTTGCGAACTACAATACGAGTATTGAATAAACATTTGCTGATGTAGTTACTGATATACCCGGCTGATGAGGAAACCGGATAGGTCCCAAAGAGATGTCATCCCCCAGCCCAAACCAAAGCCAGCAGCAGCTGTAGCTGTTGGTTGAAAAATGTTATCAGATTCATGGAGAGAAGCACATCATCTCACAAAGACAACACAGCAGCTGGTAGCTAGCTAGAGCCTCTCTCCACAGTGAAAAATGAGGCTAGCTGTTAAAACTGATAATCCAGTTGTATTGATTGAGAGCTACTCAAAACATCTACTGAGAGACTCACTGACTGCTGCTCAGTATGTTGTAGTCAGGTGCCTGGCTACAACATACTGGTTTTCTGGTTTTCATCCTCTCCTAATCAGGGACAAATTCAGACCTGGGACACCAGATGAGTGCAATTAACTATCAGGTAGAAACAAAAACCAGAAGTGTTTCTCCAGGACCGGAATTGAACAGACTCGTTTTAGATGCTACATGTGCCTCTGTCTGTGTTCTACATGATGTCGCTAAAAATGTCATTTTTGACATTCATTAGGTCTCAGTTTACTACCTGGGATTAAAGGTAGTCTCAGGATTATCTGGGATTAACAGTGATCAAATTGCATTGATTCTTCATTTGCAGTAGAGGCTGATCAATACCAAAGTCATCACACACAGGTTTAGACTAGTAATTCAATGAAATGCAGGACATTTGAGGTAGAAACCCAGATCATACTGTGCCTGGTCTAGTTTGTTCTTCAGTGAGAGGAAAGTAGACATCTTTATTTTGATCTACAGTATATCTATTTACTCAGGGGGTCAGAGGACCTAAGGCTAATGGATTCACATACTGTCTATGACCCGGGCCAAATTAGACTCTGTATGCATGTTCCAAACCTTCTCAGGCACGACTCAAAACACACTCTCCTCAAAGGGCAGTGCCTCTGGCCCAGAGCCAACACACACTGCCAGCTCTGTCTCTCTGTGTACATCGGAACAAACACGGAGAGGGCTTACTCACAAGGATGAAACATCATGTGCATTCCAAATGGAATCCTTTTCCTTATATAGTGTCCATTGGGCTCTGGTCGAAAAGTAGTACACTATATAGGGAATAGGGTGCCATTTGGGACATAGGCTCTGCAGACATTGGCAGAACTACCAGCCAGCTCCACAGCAGCTCCTTCAAAGATTCAAGGGAGGACAATTTCTTCCCAACAACATAAATCAGGAATTCATAAATCAAAGTGATTAATTATGTACTACTTTTAGAATTTTGTGTTTATTTACTCAACTGTATTAAATCAGGACATGACAGAATGTCATCTTTTGCTTCATCACCTCTTTGATGTCATAGGGCCAGGTTTGGCCAGTGTAGGCAGTCATTGTAAATAAGAATTTGTTCTTAACTGACTTGCCTAGATAAATGAAGGTTAAATAGAAAAGTATATAGATATATAAAATAAAAATTCAGTCCGGTGAAAAAAGGATTCTGTTGCATTTACACTGAACAAAAATATAAATGCAACATGCAACAATTTCAAAGATTTGAGTGAGTTACAGTTCATATAAGGAATTCAATCAATTGAAATAAATTCATTAGGCACTAATCTATGGATTTCACATGACTGGGAATACAGATACATATGGATCTGTTGGTCACAGATACCTTAAAAAAGGAAGGGTTGTGGATCAGAAAACCAGTCAGTATCTGGTGTGACCACCATTTGCCTTATGCAGCGCAACACATCTCCTTCACATAGAGTTGATCAGGCTGCTTACTGCGGCCTGTGGAATGTTGTCCCACTCCTCTTCTTGTGACATGGGGCCATGTATTATCATGCTGAAACATGAGGTGATGACGGTGGATGAATGGCCCGACAATGGGCCTCAGGATCTCGTTACGGTGCATTCAAATTGCCATCGATAAAATGCAATGGGGCACTCTGTTCACAACGTTGACGTCAGCAAGCCACTCGCCCACACAACGCAATACATGCTGTCTGCCAACTGCCCAGTACAGTTGGTTCATCTGTGAAGGGCACACTAATCCAGCGTCAGTGGCCATCGAAGGTGAGCATTTGCCCACTAAAGTCGGTTACGACGCCAAACTGCAGTCAGGTCGAAACCTTGGTGAGAACGATGAGCTTCCCAGAGACGGTTTCTGGCAGTTTGTRACGAAATTCTTTGGTTGTGCAAACCCATAGTTTCATCAGCTGTCCGGGTGACTGGTCTCAGACAATACTGCAGGAGAAGAAGGCAGATGTGGAGGTCCTGGGCTGGCGTGGTTACATGTGGTCTGCGTTTGAGAGGCCGGTTGGTCGTACTGCCAAATTCTCGAAAACAACATTGGCGGTGGCTTATGGAAGAGAAATGAACATTCAATGCATTCCTGCAGTCAGCATGCCAATTGCATGCTCCCTCAATTTGAGACATCTGTGGCATTGTGTTGTGACAAAACTGCACATTTTAGTGGCCTTTTTATTGTCTGTTGCACCTGTGTTATGATCATGCTGTTTAATCAGCTTCATGATATGCCACACCTGTCAGGTGGATGGATTATCTTGGAAAAGGAGAAATGCTCACTAACAGGGATGTAACAAATTTGTACACAAAATGAGCGAATAAGCTTTTGGTGCATATGGAATATTTCTGGGATCTTTTATTTCAGCTCATGAAACATGGGACAAACACATTACATGTTGTCTTTATATTTTTGTTCAGTGTGATTAAGAAATGGCAAAACAAAACAATGTTTACAGAACAAAACAATGATCCAAAACGCATGTAAATGTCCAACGGTAGCCATACACAGCCAAGCTTTCCTTTGCTCCAATAGCACTATGTTAAAGTAATAGCCATTCCATGGGATGCAACCACATGTGTAACATCCTCCACAGTAAACATTGGAATCCACAGACATAATGGATTAGATTTAATTGGCTTTTCAGTTTTACAAAGTCGCCATATATTTCCAGAGACACTGCTGTCAGCAGAGACTGTAATGCCATATTTGCCCGATATTTACTCACACTAAATTGTACTGTTATGGAGAGATGGTTTTTGATTTCAAAGTATGGCGCCACCAGTAGTAATAATGCGTGTAACATGGTATAGGCCTGCTTTTAATATCTGGACAATTTCATGCTTTACTAACCAATATATCAATTGTGTACTAGGTTACAACCAGCAAATACGTTGAACTGCTTGTCCTTTTGTAACAGTCTCTCCTTTTACTAGGAAGGGAGCTTTCTAAGCATGCCTTGCTATCTGTCATAAGTGCCATATCTCAATTCCTTTCTGTACCATACAGACAGTTCATCTCATGCGTACATCATTGTACTTTATAACTTCTGTTTCACCAAAGCCAGACAATAGTGAAATATCTAGGCCTCCTGCAAAATCRTTCATAGAACAGTAGCCTTCAGGCACTAGGAATCTGTTACACATCACTACATAAATACACTGAAAGCACAGACAACATGCAAAATGATCATGTGAATATTGTATTAAGTGTTCATCCCCTAGTCTACACCATCACAGAGCTCTGACATAATGTCCTGCAGTCAAGGCCATGATCGACTGGTGATGGATGGCGGTTGGGTGGCTATGAGGGGGTTGTAACAGAMAGATAAGGGTTGCGTCCCAAATTGCATTATAAAGGGAATATAGTGCACTAATTTTGAACACGGCCCATAGGGCAAAAGTAGCTACAGACTGCTATATCGGTCCGCTTTTTTAAAATTCCGCTTTTTCAGGGGGTGCTACAGCACACCTGGCTCCCCTACTTCCTGCGGCTATGGCCTCCATACATCACATCAAATCATTCAATCAGTCAATGGACCAATCACAGCTGTCAGAAAGAGCACTTACTGAAATATATCTACAGCCCCTAAATATGGTTATGAACCCACC
The DNA here is from genome assembly GCF_002910315.2 of Salvelinus sp. IW2-2015. NCBI lineage: Eukaryota > Metazoa > Chordata > Actinopteri > Salmoniformes > Salmonidae > Salvelinus > Salvelinus sp. IW2-2015. The sequence continues at coordinate 25,313,845 of NC_036859.1, forward strand.
AATCAGATCTAAAGCTCTGCGCGAGTTCCAATCATAATTGCCATGCACTTCACAGCTGATCAAAAGGATTACATTTATTTAATTAACTGTATAATCTGCAACAGCTTTGTAAGGGTTTTTGGTTAACCATGTTTTTCCATTTCTAATTTCAATAAATAAATCGTCAACATCACCAACTTGTCTCTTTAAGGCCGTTAACTTGTAAGGGTGCTGTAACATGTCATAGAGAGAGCAAAATGCAGAACTGGGCTGCTTGTGTAAATGCTGCCTTTGAGATGTGTTCTCTACCTCTCAGCTTAAAGGGGCAGTGCAGTTGAAAAATGTGATTTCCTTTCTTTAAAAAAAATATATATATATAGTTCCACACTATGATGTCAAAATAATACTCTGAAATTGTTAAATTATAATAATGCCCTTTTTGTGTAAGATGTTTGAAAAAAAATAGCTGGAATTTCAGCCTGTTCAGGTGGAATGTAGCYTTTGTCCCACATGATGTCAGAATGTGATCTGATTATAATAGACCAATGACTGTTCATTCTTAGGTTGGGGACCCCTGCTCTAGACCATCTTGCCAGCCAACCAGGGCTGTGTATGTAAYTCTTCACATTTGTTTCCTAACGCCCACATGATCAGACTGAGCATTTCAAGGGCCAATGGAGGCTCAGGGYYAWAAAWWWGTTATTTTCATTATAAATAAACACAGTGATTTTAGACAAACAGTGACGATTTAAAAATACAATTGCAAATATTGCATGGGGGCTTTAAACAGAAATGCCACTAGTGCTTTCCCCTTAAACCAACGGCACACCACTCACCACAAGGGTGTTCATCACAACAAAAACGGTCTCCATCCCAATGATCATATAATCATGTGTGACTCCTTTTGTCTGGTTTTATTTGATTGATTTATCCAGGGAAGCCACATTTAGTTGAATTATTTATTCCAAATGAGCCCTGGCCAAGAAAGCAGCATACGTTTATTTACACAACACAATATAGACTAAAACAACATGAGTCAGTGCAGTGGTCAAGTAAAAATAGTGCAGAGAAAGGCTGGCTGGTGACATTGTCAGAACAGCAGCTGGCTTTTACAGCCTGGGATTGAACAGGGATGAACTGCTCATTCAGAGATGGATTCGTAAAGCCTCAATCACTCCCAGTGGTACTCTTCTCTTCCCTCTGGAGTCCAGTAAGAACGCTGGTCTCCAACCCCCATATTAATATGACCAGAATGGGTGTTTTCAATTTATGCTGTGTACCAATCAATCTGTGAGGTGCTCCTGTTGTGTCCTGAGGCTGGGAAGGAAGAGGAGCTCTGAAAGAGGCCATTCAGATGTAATCCAGGGGATCAGGAGCCTTTGGATCAGCTGCTCCTGTCACGTACTGTAAATTCTACTGTAGGGGGTTCCCCTATAGCAGCTTTTGGATTAGCTGCTACTGTTACTGTACGTTCTACTGTAGGGGGTTCCCCTATAGACAGCTTTTGGATTAGCTGCTACTGTTACTGTACGTTCTACTGTAGGGGGTTCCCCTATAGCCAGCTTTTGGATTAGCTGCTACTGTTACTGTACATTCTACTGTAAGGGGTTCCCCTATAGACAGCTTTTGGATTAGCTGCTACTGTTACTGTACGTTCTACTGTAGGGGGTTCCCCTATAGACAGCATTTGGATTAGCTGTTACTGTACGTTCTACTGTAGGGGGTTCCCCTATAGACAGCATTTGGATTAGCTGTTACTGTACGTTCTACTGTAGGGGGTTCCCTATAGACAGCTTTTGGATTAGCTGCTACTGTTACTGTACGTTCTACTGTAGGGGGTTTCCCGTATAGACAGCTTTTGGATTAGCTGTTACTGTACGTTCTACTGTAGGGGGTTCCCTATAAGGATGGACTTTGATTTGGGGTGGGATGATTAATAGGGACTGTAATGTGACAGTAGCCTGGTTTCTAGATCTCTTTATAATGTCTAGCTCCCATAGGAGTTGGCAAGAACACACAAACCGATCTTGGACCAGGCTAATGTGACGGCTTCCAACGCCATCGGCATGAAGATGAGTTTTGGTCAAGGACTCAAAGTTTGACCCACCACTTTCTCTTTACCGCTCAAACCTGAGCTTCAGGTTTTATATTTATGGCAGCAAACATCTGCTGTCGATTTTGAGGGGAAATAATGAAAGCATTGTTAGCCTTTACATCCCCCCAGGGACACAGACGGGAGTCGGCATCTGGGGGACAGATCCGCTGTCTCCTCCAGGTCAAGGCCGGAGACGGCGCTGTGGCCCCATTCCACGGCTACTATTCCCTCAACTGGTGGGCCTCCAAGCACTTTTTTAAGTAGTTTTGTTTGGTTGTGGTTTGTTTGGTTCTCGGCTGACATCGTGTTTTGCTGACAGCCTCTTTGTGTCCTGACCAAGCTATAAGCCACAGACAGAACTCAAATGGCACATCCTATCATAACATGAAATAAATAGCTTTCCAGGCTGCCCAGTCAGCAGCCAGGCCAATTCAATGTCCCAAATGTCTCCCTATGTAGTGCACTACTGTTGACCAGGGCCTATAGGGCTCTGCAAAGAAACTGAGGAACATTTGGGATGCAGCCCAAGTCTGAGCCCCAGAGGCTTAAGTCTGTAAACACTGACCTATCAGGCCGGACACAGCAGCAGATATTGAGGGAGCTTGTCCATATGATGAAACTCATCTGTTAAATCTCCCTCACCACACTGCAGGGGACTTTCTTAACTCCTTCTATATTTTTTTGGATCCATTTTATCATTGATCTTAGAGTCTAGGCAGACAAGAATAGACTGAGAATCTCTCGATCCATGATAATTGAAGTCCCCTTTTTAAGGCTATTTGATGATAGAGTGGTACATTGAAACTTCCAAACGTTTCTGTTCCATTTCATACACAGTGTTGTGATGAAGGAAGGATAGGACACGCACACTTTTTCAGTTCATTAATAGCCTGCCCTAGGAGTATGAACAATGACTGTCCTCTTAAACTGTCATTCTAAACAATGACTGTTCAAAATAAAATGATTCTACAGGACTGCCAAATGACACACTATTCCCTACATAGTGCACTATGTTTGACCAGAGGCCTATAGACCCTGGTTAAATAGTGCACTATAGGGAATAGGGCGCCATTTGCGAGCAGCCCAGTGCTCTGTTGAGAGCCAACTGTTCACAGGTTGCATGGCAGGCTAATATCTGCTAATAAAGGGGTTATGTTGCTGTGACCCCTGATGGGGCTGTGACCTATAGGCAGGAGGCACACATGGTGCCCCAGGTTCATATGTGTTCAAAGGGTATATGGCTGTGTTACATATCACAGGGATTAGACAGATCACGCATGACAGTTTCCAACCCTATATAGGTTGAATGGGTTTGTTCTTTGGTTATGGAACCAATGTTTGTCTGTAATGATTTAGCTATTTATCCAATGCTATGTTGTTAATGATTGTGAAAACATATGAGGCTATTTAATAGATTATCAAACAGCCTTAGATGGGTCTGTTTTTGATCTTGTATTAAGCTAGTTCAAAGATCCTCCTTTTAAAATTAGAGGAGACAGGATAGTTTTAAGAGATCATAAAAGGATGTCCAGAAAAGTTACTGGCTGTGTTTGAAAGTTGAAAAGTAAACTTGGGATTTCTCTACTGGTGCTGCTCTCTAGTCGCCTGTCCTGACATGGCTGTTCAGAGTTGGAGTCTAACAGTGGTTTTAATTAGCTTCATTCTATGGGAACACAGATGACCTCCACCTGTCTGTCCTCTCACGTACGTCTAGATAGCCCACCCCTCCCCCTCTCTTGCTCTCTCTCCCCCTCCCCCTCTCCCTCTCTCTCCCCCCCATGTAATCTTCATCAGTGCTTCTGGGACGAGGTCTGCTCCATTGGATAATGCAGAGACTTCCGCCCTCTTTCTCTCTTGTCAAAGTCAATTCAATAATTAGTCAGGCGAGCCAGGTGARGTTTTAATGGCTTGGTTGTTATGAGCGGGACAAAAGACAATGGATGGTGAGTGATGAGTGACCTGAGGATGTAGCTAAACTAGTTACTATTGTTCATTACTCTGCTTTGTTCGTCTGCTTCCCAAATGCACCCTATTCCCTTTATAGTGCACTGCCTTTGACCGGGCACCCATTGGGCTGTGGTCAAAAGTTGGACCATTTGGGATGTACCCCATGGTTATAAATAAAACATGATTATGTATTAGTTTGATTCATGTCTGAGGCGCTACTGTGTATTACAGTCCCTTCACTTATCATAAAAATACATTGTATTTACCRGTTTCTGGACCATTTCCCAGCTATGCTGACAAACAGCATTCTAATTGGCACTCTATTCCCTAACGTAGTGCACTATATTGGGAATAGGGTGTCATTTGGGATGCATATTGGCCCACCACCCCGCTCATCTAGTATTTCCTCTCTCTCCTCCCTSCAGCAACAGACTAGCGCCTAGCAACCACGACCGGATACAGCGGCTGAGGCATGAGTTCCAGCAGGTCAGGGGGGATGATGACCCAGACGACCGGAGACGCACCTATAGCTTCGAGCAGCCCTGGGTGAGTGTCTGAGACCGGGCTGAGAACCAGGCCTGCCTGCCTCTCCATGGACCAACCCCTCACTAACCACTTCCACTGCCAGCCTGGGAGGGCTGCTAACACCCTGGCTGGCTGGTTATACTTGCTGGCTGGCTGGCTGCACCGTGGAGCCTCCCATTACCACTAACCACACAACCACTGGGCCTGGCCTGAGCATGGACTGTCCAGTATGACACTGACTGAACGTCAGCCCATGGAGCCTCTTCTCTTTAACTCCTCTATAGGCCTCCCACCTAACCCAGGCTGTGTAGCTCTGATAACTCTAACACTGCTTGTGTCCCAAATGSCACCCTATTCCCTATTTAGTGCACTATTTTTGARCAGAGCTCTATGAGACCTGGTTAAAATAGTGCACTATGTAGGGAATAYGGTGCCATTTGGGACACACACAACCTCTCCACCGGCATGTGTCCTGGAGCATGTGTCCCTCTGGCACGCTCACCTGACCTCTAACCCCCCCCCCCCCCATCACCACCACCACTCCCGTCATACCACCCTTGTCATCCAATCTGCCATCAGTGCCATTTGTTGGTCTGTCTGTCACTCACAACACAAGGATCCCCCCCACCTTCACATGGACCAATGGACTCCTATCTGTGTCTGTGGGTGTCTGATTGTGTTTCCTTGTTGGGGGTTTATTTTTTGTGTGTGAAACGTGGCTTTCTGGTTTTAACTGTGCCTTTTTAGAATAGGGGTTTAGATYTGGTTTTCTCCCTTTTGATGGCATGGCTGTTGGCCACCAAGTTAGAATGAGTGCGAATTCAAACCGAACAAAATTGGAGACCATTCTATGACCTAATTGAAGGTATTTGGTCCCTCGATAAAGACGGCACTATGTCCCATTCTTCCATTGCACCAGCAGTATGCCTTAAGTATACATTTTACAGTCTGTCAATTATGATGTAAAATCTGAATTATCAACAAAATGATTTGCCTAATGTTTGAAAGTCGCTATTTTAATATGTCTGTTGTTGTATGATATTGTTTTCCTATAAGCACTAATGTATTTGACTTTTGTTGTATTAATCCTATACATTGTCCATATGACGTACATTTCTACTAATTCAACTTTCATCYTATAGACCTGTAATTTGTGGTGACTGTCAACATGTAGTAGTTCATCTTTATATGGTGATTATATTGTGTTGTCTAAGGATTGATTTGAATGAATTTTCCAACATTTGTAAACTGATAGCTAATGAACAGACTCCATTGACATCTGGGGRTGTATGTATCGGGTGTCTCAGAGTAGGAGTATGGATCTAGGATCGTTCATTGTGATCTAAAAGGCAGAACTGATCCTAGATCGGCATGCCTACTCTGAGACGCCTGATGCATACTGGCKCTGGGCTTCTCTTATAGGTGATGATAAATCAAATAAAAGGCTTGGTCTTGTTTTGAGTTCTGTTTGATATTAGTACCCTATAATTGAGTAAGTTGTGTGCAATGTGTGGGAAAGAGCTTTCCAGCCCCACTCTGTTTCTCTGAACAGTCAACATGCATATAAAGTGCCTTGCAAATGTTTTCAGACCCCTTGGATTTCATCACAGTTGGGATTAGTGTTATTAAAATGGATTTAATTGTCATCTTTTTGTCAACAATCTACACAAAATACTCTGTCAAAGTAGCCGACGCAGTTWWTTTTTTTTAAAGATTAAATATAGTGGTTGCATAAGTATTCATCTCCCTGAGTCAATACATGTTAGAATCACCTTTGGCTTCCATTACGGATGTGAGTCTTCTTGGTTAAGTCTAGAAGAACTTTGCACACCTGGATTGTGCAACATTTGCCCATTATTATCTTTTAAATATTCTTTAACTTTGTCAAGATGTTGGGGATCATGGCTACACAGCCATTTTCAAGTCTTGGTATAGGTTTTCAAGGAGATGAAATGGCCACTCAGGAACATTCACTGTCTTCTTGGTAAGCACGTTGTTGATCCATCCTCAGTTTTCTCCCATCACAACCATTGAACTCTAGCTGTTTTTAAAATCACCAATGGCCTCATGGTAACATAACTGAGCAGTTTAATTCCTGTCCTGCAGCTCAGTTCAGAAGGAAGACTATCTTTGATGTGTRTGGGTGGTTTAATACATCATCCACAGCATCATTAACTTGACCATGCTTAAAGAGATGTTCAATGTCTGATTTGTTATTGTTACCCATCTACCAATCACTGCCCTTCTTTATGAGGCTTCTCGAAAGACCCTGGTCTTTGTAGTTGAATCTGGGCTTGAAATTCAATACTTGACTGAGGGACAGAGGAAGGGTTAGTCAAATAAAAATCATGTCAACCCCTATTATTTCACACAGAATGAATCCATTTAACTTATTATGCCAAATGTTATTCCTGAACTAACTCGTCTAAACAAAGGGGCTGAATACTTAAGCAACAACTATTTTGGTTTTATTTWTCTAAAAACAACTTCCACTTTGACATTACTGAGTATTTTGTGTAGATTYTTGATAGCAATTACATCAATTTTAATCCCACTCTGTAACACAATAAAATGTAAGGGGTCTGAATACTTCTGTATAGGATGTGTCTCAAATGTTACCTTATTCTCTAATTAGTGCACTACTTTTGAACAGAGCCCTATTTGGGAATCCGCCTCAGTAATTAAAGTCCTTGACAATACCACTGCATTGTTTGTTTACATTACTGATAGAACGTAATGTTCCCATGACAGCAACATTGAAGGGAGAGTCGGACATTATTGCAATCACAATTTATTTCTAAATAACAGAATAACCAACCTCTTACAGAATCGTACAGAAGTCTAGTCATTTTGTGTTATTTTTTCCCTTCCATACTAATTGCCACATTATGGAAAACAGGAACATATATAGCTGGCACCCTTTTCCCTATATAGTGCACTGCTTTTCACCAGAGCGCTCAATCAACATCATGCCTTCTGTAGTGGCCACAGTGCCTGATCTAGACTAATGTCAAGTCCAAAGAAATAGAATCGCAGTGGGTTACCTCTATGTCCGCTGGCCCACCCATCACGGAACATACACAAGGTGAATAGAATTCTGGGAATTCCATTCCAGGGCCCATTAGGGTAAACAGTGAAGGTAGAGTATAGGTGTTACAGCCATGTGGAAGCACTGACCCTGTCACTGTAAGTGTTCTTAGCAGGTCTTGATATTAAAGATCTYGCCAGCTCTGTGCATTATCTCCTCTACAGCCTGCCTGTTGAGGCCTGCTGTCCAATTTCTCTGAAGTCCAGCCTGTCTAATTTCTGTGGGCTGCAGAATAATTTCCCCAATTATCCGGTTCTGCATGCTGTTTAGTTAGGTGTTCCTGGTTAGCTGAAGTGCAGTTCGACAGCTCTACATCCCCTGATTGGTACCCCTGTGGATGGTATATTTCTCACTGTAGAGGAGAGCAGAGAAATCTAAGTTCAGTAGGTAGAACATGTTTTGGAACTGGGTACTACCTGAACTTGTTAAGTAAGAACACCGATTTTTAACTTTCCGTTGCAAAGAGTTTTGCTATGGTGTGCCCTACAGAACACGACTCTAGTTTCCGTGGGCTAATTCCATCACAGTGACTGATGGATAGATATCCAATCTGTGTTGTGGTTGCATTGGGGAACCTTTATTGAAGTCATTTACCACACAGAGCAGTGCATCGACTGGCTGCTTCCGCCAGCAGCGCTATATTGCCACACTGTATTGTTCATTTTAATACCTCCATTAGCTTTAGGTCTTCTGGGTCATGTTTTATCTACTGGTGTTTCCTCATGTTACTAAGGTATTATTTCAAGACACTAAAGGGATCATTCCCCAATACGCCCCCATATTGCAAATTGTATTTTACATGTACGTGTATAATCGCAACGAAATTCATATCTGAAAATGACAGAGCWAGTGACATGGATGGAGGTGAGCTGCCTTTACGTATCCCTGGCCTGTTCCATGGTCTGTCTGGTGTCGCCATGGCAACAGATACAGCACAGCAACAGCCCAGGTTATGCCAATCAATCCCAGGTGATTGCAGGGATTCATTATGTATAATGTGCATGTCTCGGAGGTCCTCTCAGTGATGACAAGACTAATCTCTTTATGGCCCTCCCACCACTAGTGTGGCACTGTATGAATACTTGGCATTGCCCATAAAAATAATTAGATCGCCTTTGTATTATGACTGATCGGCAGCCATTACACCCACCTCATGGCTAATGAAAGATGGGGAAGAAGAACAAAGGCGTGGTCGTTAGTAGTTACGCCGACATGTTCCAGGAAGGATATGGGATGTCTCTCCCAAATGGCACCCTATTCCTTATATAGTGCACTACTTTTGACTAGGACCTTACTTTTGACTAGGACCTCCATTTTTGCACTATTTAGGGAATAGGGTGCCATTTGTGATGCAGTCATCTGCCAGGAGGGGCTGGAGATAATTAAATGATGATGCTATTCCAAGGTGCCTTGCCGTATGGTGGTGTACGCTCTGTGTGTTCAGGKGGGTTAATGACCTGTGCTAGGGAGGAGGGAGGAAGCCCTGTCACGATGTCAGCGGAGCAGCTACTTGCTTCTTTTAAGGCCCAGTGCAATCAAAAACGTGATTTTCTTGTTTTTTTATATATATTTCCATACTATGAGGTTGGAATTATACTTCGAAATTATGATAATGCCCTTTTAGTGTAAGAGCTGTTTGAAAAGACCGCCTGAAATGTCAACCTGTTTTGGTGGGTTGGAGTCTAATTTAGTTATTAGACCAATAAGAAAGAGTTCCAACTCTTTCTGCCCTTCCCACTCAGACCATTCCCAGGCTGTCCTAGCAAAAATCTTGCTTGAGAAATTACTCTTTGTTTGGTTATTTTTCTTTTTAATTAAAAAACAATCACAGTATGGTACTTAATAATTGTTACCCAGAAATGATTTAATATTGAGATAAAAACGTCTGCATTGGCCCTTTCAACATCTACTTAACATTCATCACATCTCATCACATCTCTCTTGTCCCTACATCRCCAGCATGGTCCTCRGTCCTCCCTAACRTCTCTGTCTCTCTGTCCGTTTTACCTGAGCACTATGAAGGACAAGGACAGGTAATGTAATCTCTGGATGCCACCTGGTAAGTGTACTGCAGAGCTATATATTTAGATAGTTCGGCCAACTTTTAGAATGGACGCCATGTTTGTGCCCTTGAGCATTCCATTTATCCATAGGTTCATGTCACAGAACTAAAGTTACATTCAATTTATAAGGGTTCATGTACTGTAAATGCATCATAATACATAATAACTCAATGACCAAACACTAAATACATGGCTCTGGTGTACAGTACGTGTCTGTGAAAGTTGTGTGTTGAATAASCAGGATGTTGGCCCATCCCTCTTTCAGCAGAACACCACCAACACAGGTCCAGGCCCGTACCAGACAGACAGACAACAGACAGGCCGACACTCTGTGTCTGTAGAGATGCAGATACAGAGYCAGGAGGAGAGAGACGCCTTCCAACAGGCGCAGAGACAGTACAGCTCCCTGCCACGGTAAGTGTGTATGTGTGTAACACATAGAGAGAACACCCATAGTCCCTATTTTGTTTTCCCAGGTCAAGGTAACATTACATATTAATGACCAATTGGCCATGGTATTATCCATTCATATGGATGACATCAGCCTGATATCAGCCGGAATCTACAACCAGGTCATTCCTGTCTGGAGTCCAAAGCACCAAACCCACAGCCACATCTCAGAAGAAGCTCAGTAAAACCACAGTCTGGGACTGCTTCCTAAATGGCCACCTATACCCTACATTGTGCACTACTTTTGACCAGAGCACTATAGGCCCTGGTCAAAAGTASTGCACGAAATAGGGAACAGGGTTCCATTTGGGATGCAACAAGGGTCTGTCACGTTACCCACCCCAGTAATCTGACATGATGGCACTCATCTGAGAATGAAGTTACTTTTGAACTACATGATCTGTGTTATTACAGGAAGTGGTGTGTCTGTCTGTGGCCTTACATGCTGACGAAACCACACGCGCACAGGTTGATTTTGTTCACCCACACCAGATGCAATCAGGACACGCAGATTGAAATATTCAAACAAACTCTGAACTAATTATATTAATTTGGAGACAGGTCAAAAAGCATTAAACATTTATGGCAATTTAGCTTGCTGTTGCTAGCTAATTTGTCCTGGGATATAAACAATGAATCCACAGATAAAAGGGTCAATCAAATTAGTTTCTCGTCATCGCTCCTCCCTTCAGGCTTCTGTTTCTTTGGACTGTATATGGCGATTGGCAACCAACTTGGCGGTGCATTACCATAAAGATGACCTGAGTGTGGACCTCCGTTCATCTTTCAATCACCCACGTGGGTATATTAAAACAATGAGATGGGAGAGGCAGGACTAGCAGCGCTTTGAGCGTCACAAATAGAACCAAGTTCTATTTTAGTGCTTGGCCACGCAGACGCGCATGAGCAGTGTGGGTGCAATGATTGAATAACACGTATGTGTACATTTATTTTGCGACGCAAGCGGTGTGGTCAGCATGTTATTATTGGCCCAGGTATAGTTCACGCTTCTGATTGGCTCAGGGATTAGAGCAGGGTTTCCTAACCTTTTTCACTCAGCCGCCCCTTCCAACATTAGAGAACATCCCGTGCCCCCCCCACGTCTATTTCTATGGGTACAAGTTAATGACAAAACTGTTCACACCCCTCTTGTTGGCGGAGATAACATTTTGCAGGTTTAAAGCTTATTTCCTGCAATTCTACACATTTTGCCATGGGATGGATATATTTTTTTAACATTATTTTTAAAGCAAATTTCCTGCAATTCTACATATTGTCTTGTGTGTTCATGTGATATTTGAGGTACTCAAACGTTACAACAAAATCAATGGGCTAACAAACCTAGATAAACGTTGGCTGACATGGGCGAGTTGATCTGGACATTTCTGACAAGTTCTAAATAGKTCTCTAAGGTCTGCAATGACTGACATGGCAAGGAAACCTGCTGATGCATTACCCGATTTCAATATGTAACCATTAGAGGATTGTTCATGCTTGTTTAGTGGGAAGCTAAACATTGGCGCCGGAGGGGATGGCTGCCGTCTTATCGGCTCTTAACCAACCATGGTTAAAATCTGTTGCCTTTTGAGGATCAGGCGACGAGTAGCTAATCTGCCAACGTTCAATCGCTGAAAAAATAAATGGGACGAACTGAAAGCACGTACACTACCATTCAAAAGTTTGGGTTCACTTAGAAATGTCCTTGTTTTTGAAAGAAAAGCCGTTTTTTTTTGTCCATTTAAAAGAACATAAKATTTATCAGAAATACAGTGTAGACATAGCTAATGTTGTAAATGGCTATTGTAGCTGGAAACGGCAAGATGTTTTTTTTGTAATGGAATATCTACATAAGCGTACAGAGGCCCATTATCAGCAACCATCACTCCTGTGTTCCAATGGCACGTTGTGTTAGCCAATCCAAGTTTATAATTTTAAAAGGCTAATTGATCAATAGAAAACCCTTTTGCAATTATGTTAGCACAGCTTAAAACTGTTGTTCTGATTAAAGACGCAATAAAACTGGCCTTCTTTAGACTAGTTGAATATCTGGAGCATCAGCATTTGTGGGTTTCGATTACAGGCTCAAAATGGCCAGAAACAAAGAACTTTCTTCTGAAAAAAGAACTTTCTTCTGAAACTCGTCAGTCTATTCTTGTTCTGAGAAATGAAGGCTATTGCATGCAAGAAATTGCCAAGAAACTGAAGATCTCGTACAACGCTGTGTACCACTCCCTTCACAGAAAGCACAAACTGGCTCTAACCAGAATAGAAAGAGGAGTGGGAGGCCCCGGTCCACAACTGAGCAAGAGGACAAGTACATTAGAGTGTCTAGTTTGAAAACAGATGCCTCAAGTCCTCAGCTGGCAGCTTTATTAAATAGTACCCGCAAAACACCAGTCTCAACGTCAACAGTGAAGAGGCGACTCCAGGATGCTGGCCTTCTAGGCAGAGGTGCAGAGAAAAAAACATATGTCAGACTGGCCAATGAAAGAAAAGATTAAAAAGGACACTGGACAGAGGAACTCTGCCTAAAAGGCCACCATCCCGGACTCGACTCTTCACTGTTTATGTTGAGACTGTGGGATAATACTTTTCGAACGGTCATCCAACTAGGAATTCCAAGTCGGCAACTCTGGCCTCTTTCTACAGCTGCGACCTGAAGATCACTGACTTCATGATTCGGCCTATTTTTTRCCCCAGCGTTCTCAGTTGTATTGAAAGCACCATAAATCCAGACAATGCCATACTTTTATGACAAGATTTGCCCACAAGAAGGACCACCGCACCACCTTCCTGTTCAAGTGAGCACAGCACTACAAGGCGAGTCCAAAAATGTATTGTATCATGCTGCATAAATGATGTAATATGCCAGGGAGATATGAATACTGTAGCTAAGAAAATAAAACTCCCTAAAAAGGCCAAAACCTAGGAAGAAACCTAGAGAGGAACCAGGTTATGAGGGGTGGCCAGTCCTCTTCTGGCTGTGCCGGGTGGAGATTATAACAGAACATGGCCAAGATGTTCAAATGTTCATAGATGACCAAGAGGGTCAAATAATAATAATCACAGTGGTTGTCGAGGGTGCAACAGGTCAGCACCTCAGGAGTAAATGTCAGTTGGCTTTTCATAGCCGATCATTCAGAGTATCTCTACCGCTCCTGCTGTCTCTAGAGAGTTGAAAACAGCAGGTTTGGGACAGGTAGAACGTCTGGTGAACAGGTCAGGGTTCCATAGCCGCAGGCAGAACAGTTGAAACTGGAGCAGCAGCACGGCCAGGTGGACTGGGGACAGCAAGTAGTCATCAGGCCAGGTAGTCCTGAGGCATGGTCCTAGGGCTCAGGTCCTCCGAGAGAGAGAAAGAAAGAACGAAAGAGAAAAAGAGACTTAGAGAGCGTACTTAAATTCACACAGGACACCGGATAAGACAGGAGAAATACTCCAGATATAACAGACTGACCCTAGCCCCCCGACACAAACTACTGTAGCATAAATACTGGAGGCTGAGACAGGAGGGGTCGGGAGACACTGTGACCCCGTCTGACGATACCCCCGGACAGGGCCAAAAAGGCAGGATATAACCCCACCTAATTTGCCAAAGCACAGCCCCCACACCACTAGAGGGATATATTCAACCACCAACTTACCATCCTGAGACAATGCCGAGTATAGCCCACAAAGATCTCCGCCACGGCACAACCCAAGTGGGGGCCAACCGACAGGAAGATCACGTCAGTGACTCAACCCACTCAAGTGATGCACCCCTCCTAGGGACGGCATGGAAGAGCACCAGTAAGCCAGTGACTCAGCCCCTGTAATAGGGTTAGAGGCAGAGAATCCCAGTGGAGAGAGGGCAACCGGCCAGGCAGAGACAGCAGGGGTGGTTCGTTGCCCCAGTGCCTTTCCGTTCACCTTCACACTCCTGGGACAGACTACACTCAATCATAGGACCTACTGAAGGATGAGTCTTCAATAAAGACTTAAAGGTTGAGACCGAGTCTGCGTCTCTCTACATGGGTAGGCAGACCATTCCATAAAAATGGAGCTCTATAGGAGAAAGCCCTGCCTCCAGCTGTTTGCTTAGAAATTCTAGGGACAGTAAGGAGGCCTGCGTCTTGTGACCATAGCGTACGTGTAGGTATGTACGGCAGGACCAAATCGGAAAGATAGGTAGGAGCAAGCCCATGTAATGCTTTGTAGGTTAGCAGTAAAACCTTGAAATCAGCCATTGCCTTAACAGGAAGCCAGTGTAGAGAGGCTAGCACTGGAGTAATGTGATCACATTTTTTGGTTCTAGTCAAGATTCTAGCAGCCGTGTTTAGCACTAACTGAAGTTTATTTTGTGCTTTATCCGGGTAGCCAGAAAGTAGAGAATTGCAGTAGTCTAACCTAGAAGTGACAAAAGCATGGATTAATTTTTCTGCATCATTTTTGGACATTAAGTTTCTGATTTTTGCAATGTTACGTAGATGAAAAAAAAAGCTCATTAATGTCTTAATCGAATTATGGATTGRCTCTTATCTGCTCATTCTTCCTTTATGTCATAGTTTGAACATCTGAATTGTCAGTAGAAACCACATTTGTTTAAGCAAGTCATCCATGTCAGCTATATATTTTTAAAAAGGCAGTAAATGAGGCTGAATGAACTGTTTAGCTGCCAGACAAGGCTCCTCTGATAGCCAGGTGTASRYGTGGTAAGGATTCACTKCATGYTGCTGAAAAGAAAGCTCTGCTGTTGGGACAGCTTTATGTAGGTCCTAACYGTTTCTGGGCACTGTTTGTCACTGTTATAGTGCAATTACACACCAAGACATGCTATAATCGCCACTGCTGCTAGCTAGTACTTCATCAATTCAGCTTAGTCATTGGTTGCTGATACAGATTCCCGCTTGATAAATATTTGAAGAAGCAGCTTTGTTTACGGCAGAGATTTATTGTATAAATGTCTCCGATTCCTGGTCAAAGAAACATCCTGTGGCTTTGTGGTGTCATTTCATTGTAATTCTATCAAGGCCAGTTGTGTTTGGATAAACCTGTTTGTTTAAACAGTCCATTGTATGACTAGACCATGGACTTGGAGTAATATGGGGCCTGGTATCAGCTTGTGCAATCTTGATTGATTTCATATGGCCCCTTGCTTCTGCAGCGCAAAACTCTCCAACACACACACACGCTGCCATTGGTTGAATGGATGAATCATGGCCTATTTGTGATTCATGTTAGTGTGTTCATAAACAGCCTTTTAGATAAAGTTCCGTTTCCTCCTGGTGAACCTTTGCTAAACAAGGGGTTCAAGTGAAAATAGACCTTGAACAATGATGCTTGTTGAGAGCCCATATTCATCATTGACACACAGTATAGATCTCACAGCAAAAGTCTTGTCATTTACATCAGGACCAAAGGGCTTCGGTCTCTGTAGAGAGGCTGTCTAAGTGCTTCCCAAATGGCACCCTATTCTCTAAATGGTGCACTACTTTTAACCAGAGTCCAATGGGCCCTGGTCAAAAGGAGAGCACTATGTAGGGAATAGGGTGCCCTTTGGGACAGACACAGACGCCATCCATAAGAGATAGCTGGCTTACATTTATTTACAGAGAAACTGTGTCTTACATGTCAATGACTGTGTCCCAAATGGCACCCTATTCTCTATTTAATGCTCTACTTTTAACTAGAGCCTTATGGGCCCTGGTCAAATGTAGTGCGCTATAGGGAATAGGGTGCAGCTCACATGTACAGTACTGGCATAATATCTAATGGAAAAGAGAATAGATAGCTGGTTTATATGTATTTACAGAGAAACAGCCCAAGTGTGTCTCTTGTGTCAATGTATGAAATATAATCAGATATGGAGTCGTGGAGCCCCATCTTTTGAAATTGGAATCATTGAAGCATGGGTTTAAAATAAACAGCTGGGTTTGTGTTTCTGTTATTGGTTGAAAGGCGAGCATTTCTGTATCTAACCGCCGGTTGTC
>NC_036859.1:25332175-25336685 GCF_002910315.2 Salvelinus sp. IW2-2015
TGATAAAAATTAACCTCTACATGCTTTGTAAGTAGGAAAACCTGCAAAATCGCAGTGTGGTCTGTGGTCACCCTGCAGAACCTCCTTTATTGGGGGTGTCTTGCTAATTGCCTATAATTTCCACCTTTTGTCTATTCATTTTGCCTACAACAGCATGGTGAATAGTCCTTTCTTTATTGTCAATCATGTCGTTGCTTCTAAGTGGGACAGGTTGAGATGTCACAGAGTGTGATTGACTTGGAGTTACATTGTGTTGTTAAGTGTTCCCTTCTTATTTTCCACCATCATTTGCAAATAAATTCATTAAAAATCCTACAATGTGATTTTCTGTTTTTTTTTTTTCATTTTGTCTGTCATAGTTGAAGTGTACCTATGATGAAAATTACAGGCCTCTCTCATCTTTTTAAGTGGGAGAACTTGCACAATTGGTGGCTGACTAAATACTTTTTTGCCCCACTGTGTATATATATACACACCTACAGGACTGACTGTGTTTTGTAGGGAAGGGAGCGAGCTGACAGTGTGTGGCTCAGTTGGTGGAGCATGGCGTTTGCAACGTCAGGATAGTCGGTTCGATTCCCATGGGGGACCAGTATGGAACAAAAATATGAACTACTGTAAGTTGCTCTGGATAAGAGTGTCTGCTAAATGACTAAAATGTAAGATACCATGTCAGATGTCTATTGTCAAACCGCCACAGACACATAGTGGGCCGAGTTGAGTCTCATCTGCAACAGGGCTGCTATTACTGCCTATCAAACCCAATGGGCCGGTCTGTCCTTCACAACAGGGCTAAATGGATGGGAATGGCTGTGTCACTGTCCCTCTAGGTGTATGTGTTTATTTCTGGTTTATCGTGTGCTAAATTGCCTATTGGTCATGTGTGGCGCTGTGCCTTGTCTGCCCCAGCCTCTCTCTGTGGAATCTCCTCTCTTTCTGAACTCCTTCTCTTTAAAACCCTCTTAATCTCTTTACTCGTGTCTCACCCTGCCTCCTTGTTATTCTCTCCCTCCCTCCAGACAACCCAGGAAGAACCCTAGCTGCATCTCTCAGGACTCCTGGGTCAAGGTCTACCCGCCGGGCGAGGGCTTCCAGACGACCAAGGAGAATCCTCGCTACTCCAGCTACAAGGGCTCCAGGAACGGCTACCCAGGGGTGAGCAGTGTGAATGCCCGCGTCTTGCTGGAGGCCCAGGAGCTGCTGAGGCAGGAGCAGAGACGCAGGGAGCAGGAGGCCAAAGGGAAGCAGCTACTACTAGCACCCCCGCAYGAGCACCACGGGAACAAAACCTACAACGCCACTCCTTCATACTCGGCTCACAAGGACCCTGTGTCGCCTAAGGGCCCCTATAGACAGGACGTACCCCCCTCGCCCTCCCAGCTGGCCAGGCTCAACAGGCTGCAGGGGCCTGAGAAGGGGAGGCCCTTCTACTCCTGAGGGGATAGGGGCAGGAATGGGGAAGGGACAGGGCAGCCAAGAAGAGGCCACAGTTGGTGGCGACTACTTCAGGAGCTGATTAGCTATAGAATGGGGAGGCCCTTCTACTCCTGAGGGGATAGGGACAGGGTGGGCCAGAGGGGCCATAGTTGTGGAAGATGTGGACAATTTGAGTAGGGAATGCACAGTGAGTGTTAGTATTAATGGCTTCCCCTGGATGTGACCTGTTAGTCCTCCGTTCAGTCCCAGTCAGTCCTTTTCCCTCCCACAGACTGTTGTCAAATGAGACTTTCAGTGCCTCCTGTATTCATGGTCATGATGCTTTCTGGGGTAGTAGTGGTGTTGTGGGATTCATAGACATCTGTCACCCTCACGCTCTGACAATCATACAGGCAAACAGATGTTTTTTCAAACAATGGAGAAGTTGTGTGTGTGTGTGTGTGTGTGTGTGTGTGTGTGTGTGTGTGTGTGTGTGTGTGTGAGACTGTCTTAATGTGTGTCTGTGCTTTATGCTAGTGTGGTGTGGACACTTACAAGGTCACCTGGTTTTGTTAAACCATGGCTCCTACTTGACCTGCCCTCCCCTGGACATGAACCTCCCCATAGTTGGTAGTACACTAACACGTCAAAACAACAACGCTGAGCTCTCACTATTCTATTTCTCTGTTTTCATAATTTTTTTCTTTACTTCACCAGTGGGCTAGAGAAAAGAGACGGAGTGTGTAAAAGGAGGGGGAGCATAGCACTGGTTATTAATGAAGGACTCTCATAAATTATTCATGTGTGTGCCATCTTCATGGAGAGAGAGAGAGAGAGAGAGAGAGAGTCTCTGATCCACCGCCTGGCCTCTCTGCTCTGGGCACGGCTAACCTGGC
Organism: Salvelinus sp. IW2-2015; assembly: GCF_002910315.2. NCBI lineage: Eukaryota > Metazoa > Chordata > Actinopteri > Salmoniformes > Salmonidae > Salvelinus > Salvelinus sp. IW2-2015. The sequence goes on from NC_036859.1 coordinate 25,334,488, forward strand.
CTGCCTTCCTCCTCTCTCTCACCACCACTTCCTCCTCTCCCTCACCACCACTTCCACTTCTCCTCTCCTCACCACCACTTCCTCCTCTCCTCCCACCACCTTCCTCCTCTCCTTCAACCACCACTTCCTCCTCTCCCTCACCACTACCTCCTCTCTCTCCTCACCACCACTTCCTCCTCCCCTCACACCACTTCCTCCGTCCCTCACACCATTCTCCTCTCCTCTCTCACCACCACTTCTCTTCCTTCCTCACACCACTTCTCTTCTCCTCCCTCACCCATTCCTCTTCTCCTCTCCTCCACCACTTCTCTCTCTCTCCCTCACCAACTTCCTCCTCTCCTCTCCCTCAGCATCACTTCCCTCTTTCTCCCCCTCACCACACTTCCTCCTCTCCCTCACCCCACTTCCCTCTCTCTCACCACCACTCTCTCTCCCTTTTCACCACACTTCCTCTTCTCCTCCCCTCACCACCACTTCCTCTTCTCCTCCCTCACCACCATTCCCTTCTTCTCCCTCACCACCACTTCTCCTTCTCCTCTCCCTCACCACTTCCTCTTCTCTCCCCCTCACCACCACTTCCTCCTCTCCCTCACCACCACTTTCTCTCTCCCTCACCACCCCTTCCTCCGCTCCTCCACACCACTTCTCTTCCTCTCCTCTCACCACCACTTCATCCTCTCCTCTCCTCTCTCTCCTCACACCACTTCCTCCTCTTCTCCTCCCCCACACCACTTCCTCCTCTTCTCCTCCCTCACCTCTTTCACCTCTCCTCCTCTTCCCCCTCACCACCTATTTCATCTCTTCTCCTCTTCCACCTCTCCTCTTCCCGTTCCACTCCTAGTTCCACTCTCCTCTTCCCCGTTCAACTCCTAGTCCACCTCTCTCTTCCCCGTTCCACTCCTAGTCCACCTCTCCTCTTCCCCGTTCCACTCCTAGTCCACTCTCCTCTTCCCCGTTCCACTCCTAGTCCACCTCTCTCTCCGTTCCACTCCTAGTCCACCTCTCTCTTCCCGTTCCACTCTAGTCCACCTCTCCTCTTCCCGTTCACTCCTAGTTCACTCCGTCTCCTCACTCTTCACTCTTCCCCGTTCCCACCCTAGTTCACCTTCCTCTTCCCGTTCCATCCTAGTCCACCTCTCCTCTTCCGTTCCACACCTAGTCACCTTTCCTTTCCCGTTCCACTCCTAGTCCACTCTTCTCTTCCCGGTTCCACTCCTAGTCACCTCTCCTCTTCCGTTCACTCTAGTCCACCTCTCTCTTCCCGTTCACTCCTAGTCACCTTCCTCTTCCCCGTTCCACTCCTTGTTACCTCTCTCTTCCCGTTCCACTTCTATTGTCCACTCTCCTCTTCCCCGTTCCACTCCTAGTTCACCTTCCTCTTCCCGTTCACTCCTAGTTCACTCTCCTCTTCCCCTTCCACTCCTATCCCCTCTCCTCTTCTGTTCACTCCTAGTTCACCTCTCTCTTCCCCGTCCACTCCTAGTTCTCCTCTCCGTTCACTCCTTCACCTCTTCCTTCTTCCCCGTTCACTCCTAGTCACCTCTCCTCTCCCGTTCCACTCCTAGTTCACCTCTCCTCTTCTCCCGTTCCACTCCCTAGTTCACCTTCTCCTCTTCCCCGTTCCACTCCTAGTTCACCTCTCCTCTTCCCCGTTCCACTCCTAGTTCACCCTCCTCTTCCCGTTCCACTCCTAGTTCACCTCTCCTCCTTCCCGTCACACTCCTAGTTTCACTTCCTCTTCCCGTTCCACTCCTAGTTTTTCCTCTCCTCCCTCCCCGTTCCACTCCTAGTTCACCTCTCCTCTTCCCCGTTCCACTCCTAGTTTCACCTCTCCTCCCTTCCCGTTCCACTCCTAGTTCACCTCTCCTCTTCCCCGTTCCACTCCTAGTTCACCTTTCTCCCCGTTCCATCCTTCACCTCTCCTCTTCCCGTTCCACTCCTAGTTCACTCTCCTTTCCCCGTTCCACTCCTAGTTCACCTCTCTCTTCCCCGTTCCACTCCTAGTTTACCTCTCCTCTTCCCCGTTCCACTCCTAGTTCACTCTCTCCTCTTCCCGTTCCACTCCTAGTTCACCTCTCCTCTTCCCGTTCCACTCTCTAGTTCTCTCTCCTCCTCCCTCACGTCTTTTCCAACTCTCCCCCGTCAACCCTGCACTGAATTTTGCATCACAAGCTGCCTGCCACAGCCAAAAGAACAAG
>NC_036859.1:25339117-25344812 GCF_002910315.2 Salvelinus sp. IW2-2015
CCACCAGTGGGCTAGAGAAAAGAGACGGAGTGTGTTAAAAGGAGGGGGAGCATAGCCTGGTTATTAATGAAGGACTCTCATACATTATTCATGTGTGTGCCATCTCATGGAGAGGAGAGAGAGAGAGAGAGAGAGTCTCTGATCCACCGCTGCCTCTCTGCTCTGCGGACGGCTAACCTGGCTGCCTTTCTCCTCTCTCTCACCAACCACTTCCTCCTCTCCCTCACCACCACTTCCTCCTCTCCCTCACCACCACTTCCTCCTCTCCTCAACCACCACTTCCTCCTCTCCTCACCCACTTCCTCCTCTCCCTCACCACCACTTCTCTCCCTCACCACACCTTCCTCCCTCCCCTCACCACCACTTCCTCCGTCCCTCACACCACTTCTCCTCTCCTCTCCCGTCACCACCACTTCTCCTTCTCCTCTCCCTCCATCACCATTCCTCTTCTCCTCCCCTCACCACCACTCTCTCCTCTCCCTCACCACTTCCCTCTTTCCCTCCTACCAACACTTCCTCCTCTCCCTCACCCCTCACCATCACTTCGCTCTTCTCCTCCCCCCTCTCACCACCACTCTCCTCCTCCCCTCACCACCATTCCCCTCTCCCTCACCACATCCTCTCCTCTCCCTACCACCACTTCCTCTTCTCTTCCCCCTCACCACCACTTCCTCTCTCCTCCCCCTCACCACCACTTCCCCTTCTCCTCTCCTCACCACCACTTCTCTCTCCTCTCCCTCACACCCACTTCTCTTCTCCTCCCCTCACACCACTTCCTCCTTCCCTCACCACCACTTCCTCCTCTCCCTCACACCACTCCTCCGCTCCCTCCCACCACTCCTCTGTCTCCACTTCTCTCTCTCCCTCACCACCACTTCCTCTTCTCCTCTCCCTCACCACCACCTCCTCCTCTTCTCTCCCCCCACACACTTCCTCCTTCTTTCTCCCCCTCACCTCTTTCACCTCTCCTCCTCTTCCCCCTCACCACCTATTTCTTCTCTTCTCCTCTTCCACCTCCTCCTCTTCCCGTTCCACTCGCTAGTTCACTCTCCTCTTCCCCGTTCCACTCCTAGTCCACCTTCTCTCTTCCCCGTTCCACTCCTAGTCCACCTCTCCTCTTCCCCGTTCCACTCCTAGTCCCCTCTCCTTTCCCCGTTCCACTCCTATCCACCTCTCCTCTCCCGTTCCACTCCTAGTCCACCTTCCCCTCTCTTTCCCTTCCACTCCTATCCACCTCTCTCTTCCCCGTCCACTCCTGTTCACCTCTCTTCCCCGTTTCCCTCCTAGTCCACCTCTCCTCTTCCCGTTCCACAACCTAGTTCACCTGTCCTCTTCCCCGTTCCACTCCTAGTCTCACTCTCCTCTTCCCCGTTCCACTCCTAGTCCACCTTTCTCTTCCCCGTTCCACTCCTAGTCCACCTTCCTCTTCCCCGTTCCACTCCTAGTCCACCTTCTCCTCTTCCCCGTTCCACTCCTAGTCCACCTCTCCTCTTCCCCGTTCCACTCTCTAGTTCACCTTCCTCTTCCCCGTTCCACTCCTGTTCACCTCTCCTCTTCCCCGTTCCACTCCTAGTCCACCTCTCCTCTTCCCGTTCCATCCTAGTTCACCTCTCCTCTTCCCCGTTCCACTCCTAGTTCAACCTCTCCTCTTCCCCGTTCCACTCCTAGTCCACCTCTCCTTCCCCGTTCCACTCCTAGTTCACCTCTCCTCTTCCCCGTTCCACTCCTAGTTCACCTCTCCTCTTCCCGTTCCACTCCTTGTTCACCTCTCCTCTTCCCCTTCCACTCCTAGTCCACCTCTCTTCTTCCCCTTTCCACTCCGTAGTTCACCTCTCCTCTTCCCCGTTCACACTCGTAGTTCACCTCTCCTCTCCCCGTCAAAACACCTCCTAGTTCACCTTTCCTCCTCTTCCCCGTTCCACTCCTAGTTCACCTCTCTCCTCTCCCCGTTCCACTCCTAGTTCACCTCTCCTTTCCCCGTTCCCTCCTAGTTCAACCTCTCCTCTTCCCTGTTCATCTCACTAGTTTACCTCTCCTCCTCCCCCGTTCCACTCCTAGTTCACCTCCCTCTCCACGTTCCACTCCTATCACCTCTCCTCTTCCCACGTTCCCACTCCTAGTCACCTCTCCTCTTCCCCGTTCCACTCCTAGTTCACCTCTCCTCTTCCCCGTTCCACTCCTAGTTCACCTCTCCTCTTCCCCGTTCCACTCCTAGTTTACCTCTCCTCCTCCCCCTCACGTCCTTTTCCAACTCTCCCCCGTCAACCCTGCACTGAATTTTGCATCACAAGCTGCCTGCCACAGCCAAAGAACAGAACACAGCACCTAGAGGCTGCTGTGTAGTGGAGGGCCACACCACAGTTTCTCTCTGTAGAGAGACAATCGGAGTACCGACGCAAGATTTAGGTTCAATCTTCCCTTGTTCATAAAAAATAAATAGTGTTTGAGTGGTAATTGCTTTCAGCTGCCGTATAGCGGAGTACTAGTGAGTCGCTCTCCTCTTGTAAATAATGGACCTTTAATGTAACGATGCGCTGATGTCTATGAAATGTACCAAATGGTGGAGATGAATTTCAACCGAACAAAGGAGAGCACAGAAAATATAAAAAATATAATGACTGTGGTACGTACTCTGTGTGTCGCCTCGTGGTATACTATAACAGAAGTGTCTGGCACCTCGCTGCTTTGGAGATGTGCTTCAGTGTTCTCCCTATGCCAATTACAGCCATACGAAATGCATTACCTTCCATTTGTGAGTTAATACTGTGTCTGTGTCCCAAATGGGACCCTACTACCTACACAGTGCACTACGGGCCCTGGTCAAAAGTAGTGCATTAAATAGGGAATCAGCTGTTGAACACTTCTAACATGGAAATAAGACTGTGTGTTCTGTCGTCTGTACTGCAGTACCTTGCCAATGTCTGCAGTCTGGTTGGAATCTGTTGTATGGTGTCCATTGCTAGCCTAGTTCCAGATCTGTTTGTGCTATCTTGTTAATTTCTATGGTAGTTATAGTTAACAAGGGTGTAGGCAGAAGTTCCTCTGGCTATGTTGCTGATCTTATGTCCTTTTTTCATTTCCCACACTAAATGGTCAAGGTTAGGATTGGGGGGAGGGGAAGCTGATCCTATATCTGTACCTAGGGGAAACCACACCACAGAGTAGTAAATAAGACAGGGCAAATAGATCGGGGGTCAAGTGGACCACCTGACCACCACTGGCTAAGTTGAGAGTTCAATAATAAGTGCCTGAGATGCCATACCTGAATAGGGAAAACAATGTGGATTGTTCCTTGCTGTAGCTAAATAGACACAACACCATTACATCATGTGTTTTTAACATAATATTATCATCTCTACAGCACAGTATGTGTTTTGATTGTTTTGGGGCTGAAAAGCATTCATTGTTTTTTTTTTACAGTGAGAGTTCAAATAAGCCTCTGCACAGCTGATCAGTGTATTTGCATCCTGTCTGTTTGACATTGCCTTCACAATGCTGTACGTATCATGATGTTTAAAGTGTAAAGCTATTGTAAGCACAGTGCAATTTGTTTTTCAGACTTTTACATGATATGTTTAGACATGTATACAGACACTTTTCCTGTACGTATCAAATTTAGAATAAAAGGAAGGCTGTTTCATCCTGTTTACAACTATCTCTGGGTTATCCTCGATTTGTCATCCTCTCCTTTGAATAATGAACTGGCAGTGATATCAGGTTATATCCTCATTAGTAGCAGTGAGTGTGGTTTGATCCACTTTTGTATCTTTTTATATGCTTTTGCCTTTTCTATCAATAGGTTATTGTAGTTCTAGCTTCACATCTTTCATGTAAACAGCTCTACGTGTGTGTGTGTGTGTGTGTGTGTGTGTGGGTGTGTGTGTTGTGGTGTGTGTGTGTTTGTGTGTGTGTGTGTGTGTGTGTGTGTGTGTGTGTGTGTGTGTGTGTGTGTGTGTGTGTGTGGTTGGTGTGACTGTCTCTGTAATTTTGTCTGTATCATTTCGTCTTGTACTGCTGTGCTCTGTATGCAGTGTGTTCGTGTTGTGTTCTGTATGGCGTTCTCTGTATCTGGTCTGTAACCTTGTCTTTGCGTTCTCTGTTCTGTTCTGTATCTTGTCGTCTGAAATCCTGTATATAGTGTGTCTGTATACGTTGGCTGTATTCCTTGTCTGTACTGCTTGTTCCTGTATCTGTGTCTGATCCTGTGTCTGCCTGTGTCTGTATCCTGTTCTGTATCCGTGTTGGTATCTTGTCTATCCGTGCTGTTCTGTGTCGTGTACCCTGTGTCTGTATCGTGTGGTTGTATTTGCTGTTCTTTATCCTTGTGTGTATCTGTGTGTCGTATTCCATTTGTCTGTATGCTTGTCTCTGTTCCCCGTCGCGTCTTTATGCTTGTCCTTGTATGCTTTGCTCTGTGTGCCTTGTCTCTGTATGCTTGTCCTCTGTATGTGTCCTTATGCTGTTCTCTTAGTGCTTGTTGTCTCTGTATCTTTTCTGTAGTTGTTCTGTAATCTGTGTTCTGTAGCTTTCTCTGTTCCTTGTGGTCTATCTGTAACTTGTCTGTATCGTATTGTCTGTATGTCTAGTCTTGTATCCTTGTTCTGTATCCTTGTGTTGTATCCTTGTCCCCTGTAATGCTTGTTCTGTACGTGTCTCTGGCATCCTTGTCACGGAAGGGCGGGCGCAAATGGAAACAGAGGTCGTCGCGATGGGAGGCATACGGGAGATGGTAGAGATAATGTAGGTAGAGATGGGGAAGATAACGAGAGATGGTAAAGAATGTAATAGAGAGGGAGGAGATCAGGAAGAGTGGAAAGAGAAATGTAGTTAGAGATGGCGAGAGGATAGGAAGAGATGGATACAGTATAAGAGGTAGAGAATGGGAAGAGATACAGGAAGAGATGGATACAGAAATAGTAGGTAGACGATGGGAAGATAAGGAAGCGATGGGATACAAAGTAATGTAGGTGAGAGGAAGAGATACGGAAGAAGATGGATACAGACGTATGTAGGTAGAGATGGGGAGAGATACAGGAAGTAGATACAGAAATATGTAGGTAGGATGGGTAGAGATACGGAAGAGAGGCATACAGAGATAATGTGGTAGAGATGGGGAGAGATTTATTAACGAGAGATGGAATAGAGTAATGTAGGGTAAGATGGGGAAGCAGGACGCCTGCTAAGTCCTGCGTGCTCCACAGTGTCTGTTCACTGAAGACCGTTCTGGTGCACTGGCGAGGTGCATTTCCCCGAAGAGCGAGCCATTATCCAGAGATTTATAAGGGTGAGGTTTCTCCGCTAGTACAGATTAGGATTCGCTTCGCTCTAAAAAAACGTACCTTAGTCGGGAAATATTAAATACCCTTAGTAGCGTCTTTCACCGAGAGCCCTGGAGAGGATAAATACAGATATTCAGTATACACTCCCCTCTGCTCTTTAATTTCTGGTCAGCTTTGAGAAGGGGGGGGGTGGGGGAATGAGGAAGAAAGGGTGATGGACAACGCTACTGTTAAATATTGATGAATCTCATCTGGGGAGAGGAAAGAATCGGCAAGAGGGGAGGGAGAGGGGGGGTGGGGGGTGGAAGAGGGACAATCATCGGTGATTGACGAAAAACGATCCAGGTAAGGGGGGGGAAGAGCTGGCCGAAGGGTAGGTGTGGTCAGATCACGAAATACATCACATGCATCGCAGC
>NC_036859.1:25344837-25390513 GCF_002910315.2 Salvelinus sp. IW2-2015
TCTGTATGCTTGTCTCTGTATCCTTGTCTCTGTATCCTTGTGTCTGTATGCTTGTGTCTGTATGCTTGTGTTTGTGATTATGTGTAAGTGTGCATGCTTCAGTGCCTGCGTGTCGGTGTTTGTATAGTCAATGCAGTCAGAATGTTGTAGAATTTAAGGCTGATGTGTTTCCTGTTGTTAATTGCACTCACATTCCCATTGTCTCTCATACGGTTGGTGTTAAATTACTCGGGCTACTGTGTGTGTTCCTAGGGTTAAAGTTGACGTTCTAAGCAAATACCATTAAGCCGTTTCAGCTACCGAGGGGGGGGGGGGGGCTCTCTTGAAAGGAATATGAGAGAGGAGGAAAAAATATGTTGAAGGAAAGAAATCCTTTCATCTCATCCTGTTCTTTTATCTTCATAGCTTTGTCTGCTCTTTCATCAATTTATAAAAGAATGCCTCACAGCGAGAGAGACGTCTCTCTATGCTGTTGGCAAAGCCTCCGGCCAGAGGAGGATTGTCTTTGATTTCTGACTCGTAGATAGTCAATGACCTTCAGGCTTTCCTCTATGGCACAACCAGAAGAACCAGAAATATGTATTATTGCGTAAGGCGTGTCCGTTTGATCCCGTGCTCTAGATGTTTAACTACTATGACTGACTTGGTGCTTAGTTTGAGTTAGGAATTGTGACACTCAACCATTCTTTTGCTTTCTTGCTGTGTCTTTTCAAACACATGACTACTGGGTCGTATTCACTTGGAACCAAACAGAAGCAAACAGGCCAAAACGGGGAGGGACCTATTTTAATTTTTCCATAAAGAAACATTTGTTTTTTGCTTTCCATTGCAAAACGTTTTTCTATGGTGTGCAATAACTGATATGACCCAGATGAAAGACAGCTGAATGACGAGGGACCTTGCATAATTAAAAAAAAATCTATCACAGTTTCCAAACCTACAGTAGATTTTGCCCTTACACATTCTTGTTCATGATAGTAAAAACACATGTCCACATTTCTCTCAGAACAGCGTGTTGGTGCTGCGGAGGCCTTTTCCTGAGTTTCAGCATTCCGGGCATCGCCCGACATCGCCATGCTGATGTGAAGGTCATCCAGGGTCACGGAGAGGTCAGTGTTCACCCTCAGCTGGTGCTCAGCTCACAGGATACACAGCCTGCTTTGAGTTAACTACATACATACCATACATTTAACACTATGGATATCACCTCTTCTCATTAGTATATAAATATATGTATGATATAAACGTGCATATATGGCGTGTATATGGTATAACGTTATTTAACACTGGTTTTCAGCTTGCAGCTCAGACTGGCATTGATTAACAGTGTTGACCTCTCCAGGACAGTTTCCATGGGATCAGTATGAAGATAGGAGGATAACGATCAGAGGTCTTCATCTGCTTGCCTAGTGATGGAGAATTGGATACATTTTAGATGGGACATAAATATAAAAAACACTGCATCATGTAAGACAAGCGATTATTAATTTTACAATAGTCTAGAATCCATATTCTAGGGGTGGCAGGGTAGCCTAGTGGTTAGAGCGTTGGGCTAGTAACCGAAAGGTTGCACGTTTGAATCCCTGAGCTGACAAGGTACAAATCTGTCGTTCTGCCCCTGAACAAGGCAGTTAACCCACTGTTCCTAGGCCGTCATTGAAAATAAGAATTTGTTCTTAACTGACTCGCCTAGTTAAATAAAGGTAAAATAAATAAATAAAATATGTAAGGGAGCATCCGACGGGTCGATCTCAGTTTTTTGTTGTGTTTTTGAGATGTTTTCAGCCCAGGTTCACGCAGCAGCAGCAGTCTGGTGTGGACTGAGGGTAATAAGTGTTTGTACCCCAGCCAAGCCAGGGCTGCCATATCATTACTCATACTCTTAACAGCTACCTCTGAGCTTGTAATGCTCTCCTCTCTCCATAACCCCCAGCCACACCACGGATCACTTCCTCAAAGGCCTTTCTCTGTGGAGAAATGAATAACAAACACTGGGCTTCATAACCGCCTATTTCACTATTGTTATCACGTCATCGTAGAGTTAGTGGGGTTCATTATACCCCATCATTCTATATTGAAACGCAATCAAGCTCATGACCACGTCAGACTTTGGTTCATATACTCTTCAAAATCATTTCAAATACTGTATCTGTCCTTGATTGTGCTTACCTGTTGCAATGGAACCAATAGAAAAGTCCAACATTGCAAGTAGAAGTAAAAATATTTATTCTAAGTATTTGAACACCGGTCTGGAACACGTTTGGAGATCAGTGAGGGCTGTTGTTTCTGAGGTGACACCTGTTTCTGCTTGCTTGCTGGTTTCCCTGTATTTACGCTGTATTCTCTGGGATGGATGGAGTCATTAAGGGTGTTTCGAGAGGACGCTGTGCTAGTCACAGAGAATCTGAAGCATAAATCCTGAAGGAGACAAAGGAATGGCCCCAAATGGCACCCTATTGCCTATTATAGTGCACTTATTCTGACCAGAGCACTATGGGCCCTGGTCAAAAGTAGTGCACGACATAGGGAATAGGGTGCTATTTGGGACTGAGACAAAGGAAACCAATAGGAGGAAGTCCCCCAGGTCTAATCTTAACCCTCTGCTGTTGGAGGAACCTCTGGTGGGGTTTTACTATGGATAAACATAGACCATAGTGTTGTCTACTTATCTAGCTACCTACCACACACAGACAGGTTGACAGGCACCACAATCCTCAGCAAACTGTTTCATCACATCCACATTGGTGCAGTTTTCTATGCTCTAAGGTAATCTCATGTCTGTGGCCTGTCATGGAACACCATTAAAAAGGATTGTGGCACTCCTTTGTGGAAGCTTTATATAAACAATCTCAGTATTTAGTTTGTACAGTATAATTTGTAGCTACTGCTCTTGACTTGTTGGGAAGTAAGAAAGGCAGCCTGGCAGCACTAGCCGAATACAGCAGGATAAATGACTCCGACCTGACTCCTAAAGGCATTTATACTCCAAACAGAATTCACCCAGCTTCTCTCTTTCAAACGCACCCTGAAATGGCTCTAACGTGCCTTATTCCCTATGTTTAACCCCAGTTAGCCATACAATCATTCTCTGCTGCCTGCTGGACAGATACTGGCTGGCATGTTCTCTATGTTCAAAATATACCATATTCCCTACATAGTCCCTCTATATATCCCATTTGGGATGTCAGGCAGTCTGGAGAGTTTGTGCCTATAGATGGTTTCCCTTCCAATAAATGACTAGTTTGTAAACTTACTGTAAAAGTTATGGTCATGCTCTCTGTGACGGATATATTTCATATGCAGGAAGTGGCTTCTCACTAGGCGCAAACTGGTTGAATCAACATTGTTTCAATGTACTTTGTCAATGTTTTGTGATGTGGATTCTACATAGAAAATACATCAACATAAACTGTTGTTTTGAGGGTAAAATGTCTACCACAGGATTATGATTACCAAATTTCAACATAGACAAACCTTGTATAAAATATGTTGAATTTGTACCTTTTCAAACAACGTCAGATCTTCAGTGTTATATCCTATACCAGAAAAAACAAACAATAGGCTGGGCAGCACCTCCTAGAGAATTGATCTATCTACAGCTGTCCCTTGGTCTCTCATCCAGGGTTTTAACCAAGCCCAGCCCTTTTTAGCTATGATTTTTGTCACTGACTATTACCAATGTGCTATCGTGAGAATCATTGTTAAGCAATCTCCGCTTAAAAACTAAATAAGATATACTGTTGCTTTTAAAGTCATTTAAAAGGGTAGGTTTAACAGAGCAAATTAAATGTGACCATACTTTATCATTCAAATATCATGATGCTGTTTAGGCCTAAATAGCATTTGCAAAGTCATCAACAGCTTTCAACCCAGGATTCAACAAAAAATTGGCAATACATAAGGTATAGGGTTTCAAACTCTGGTTGATTTTACATTGAATGATTTTTGTGATATTGAATTGTGTTTGGTTGTCAATGCAACCAAATATCAATATTTGAAGGATATTTATCTTCTGCATGGATAGTTCTATCTGTAGCACTGACTTAGTATGGCTTTAATTCCAGTTTGTTTTCAAATGAATAATTGCTATGTTCAGGTATCCATCTCAACCAAAAATCTAAGTTAAATAATTTTATTTAAAGTGCATTTCAAGTTTGATTTTATTTTATTTAGTCCAATTCTTTAAGGTTATTTATTTATTTGGGGGGTGGGGTCGAGGTGAGGAGGYGGATTATTTAAGATACTGTTTGAAGATGTAGGGTTTCAGATGATTTCAGAAGATGGGCAGGGACTCTGCTGTTCTAGCTTCAGGGGGAAGCTGGTTCCACCGTTGGGGTGCCAGGACAGGGCTGTGCAGGAGCTGCCTTCCCGTAGGGAGGGCCAAGAGACCAGAGGTGGCAGAACGAAGTGCCCGGGTTGGGGTGTAGGGTTTGAGCATAGCCTGAATGTAGGGAGGGGGGGCATGGGGGAGAGTGTGACGTGAGAGAGGGGGATACCCCAACACCTGTAGTGGGAGCTGCCCCCAGTGCATTACCATCTGGCTCTGTCTCTGGGATTGGACTGGGCTCTAATGGCCATAGATATTTGCATACACACACAAACACACTTTCTCTTCTTTTTGTTCTCTTTCTCCCTGTAATTTTAGGAGGTCCAGATAATTTATTTATTCTTCTGCTTTTATAGAGCATCTCCTTTACATCCAGTTGAATAATGAGTCTCTTCATTTAATTTATGTGTAATGTCATATGCCCTGCCGTGCCACACTGCTACAGTCTCTGTCGGTGAGTCGCTATTAAAGGTTCATATTCCCTTTGAGACAGTGGGAATATGGTACATTTCTACATTACAATGTATGTGTCCCAAATGGCACCCAATTCCAGATTAAGCGCACTACTTTTGACCAGGGCCCGTGGGGCTGAATGTTTATTAGAACCACCTCTGGTGATGTTGTCTTTTTAATTACTCTGTATTGCCTATTGGCTGTACCTACAGATGAGCCAAAATGGACCCAAGCATTGCACAGTAACACAATCACAAATTGAGCCAGTGGTACTGTTGTGGCTCTAGTTTCCCAGCATATTTCCCCCTCCTTTCTTGTTATTGACAGTGACCTGCAGATGAGCCTGTTGCTGGGAGGAGAGAGGGAGTGGCACCCTATTCCCTATGTAGTGAATTATTTTGACCAGATCCCTATGAGTAATTGTCAAAAGTAGTGCACTTCATAGGGAGTAAGGTACCGTTTGGGACGCACCCTGGGTGAATGAAGATTAATGACATCACCAGGACCGTGTCTCCTGTTAATAATGCTTATTCATCACTGTCCCTGTCTGCCTCTGGACGCTGTAAACACACACACACACACACACACACACACACACACACACACACATTTGTTTTACCCTTCTTGTGGGGACCAAACAATTGCTTCCCATTCTAAATCCTATTTCCCTAACCCCTATGCCTAAAATTGTCTCAAGAAATGAATGCTTATTGGGGAACAGTACCTTTAACAGTATGTGTTTGTATGATGTTGATGTTCCTTCCATACAGTTGTGAGTGTGTTTCAATTACGTCCTATGTGAATACTCTTATGTCCACTGTGTGTGTATTTTAATATATAATCCTATCAAAGAGTCTGATAGCTGAAGAGCACGTAAAACATATTTTATTTCATTTGAAAGCACTGCACAGTACACACAACCATATGCCTTAGCCAAGATAACAGAAAGACCATGAAATAAAAGGAGCTACAATTTAAGAAATGAAAGGGACCCCTGTCCTCAAACTGCTGCTTGATAGAAACCCATTTCAGCTCTGGCATTTCTGCCCATAATGGCAAATAAAGACTGGAGAGTGTCCAAGATGGGGTCTCTAAATGAAAAAACATGGAGGCTCTGACCCAGGGCCAAGAGCTGTCCATCTCCTCAGCCTAGTACAGCTGCTGACCAGGTCTGCGTCCCAAAAGGCACCCTATTCCCTATAAAGTGCATTTCTTTTGACCAGGGACTTATGGGCTCTGGTCAATAGTAGTGCACTATATAGGGAATTGGTTGCAAGTTGGGACAAAACAATGGCATCAGAGGGACATTTGTCACAGTCCTGGGCTGCAGTGATTGTGGCACTAATTGATTTGGCCCTATTATTTTGTTTCCATTGCCTTCCTTTGATAACCCCCCACTGCCACCACCCGTCTTCTTCCTAGTCCACAGCTGGGCCTGGCTCAGAGAGAAGCAGCTGTTGGCATCAGACCAGACCAGGGGCCCAGCGCTGCATGGAACTAACAGTCTCCGCCTTCCAAATGGTACCTTTATCCTACATAGGGCTCAGGTGACAAGTAATGCACTATAAAGGGAATAGGGTGTCATTTGGGACACGAACTCCATCTTCCTCGGTCTGGATGGACAAGGCATGGGATCCTCTGAGGTGCTAGCTGCTGGAACATACAGCTCAAGGTATGGGATCCTCTGAGGTGCTAGCTGCTGGAACATACAGCTCAANAGGCATGGGATCCTCTGAGGTGCTAGCTGCTGGAACATACAGCTCAAGGTATGGGATCCTCTGAGGTGCTAGCTGCTGGAACATACAGCTCAAGGTATGGGATCCTCTGAGGTGCTAGCTGCTGGAACATACAGCTCTTTCTCAATGTGCTCTTGTGTTTTGCTTAATTTGGTCTCAGTGGTCACTGATAAGTTGGAAGGAAGGATGTGTGTACATAGCTCATCCCCTCTCCTAGCCACCACCCCCCTAACGCTGGTGGCTAATCCTAAACAGTGAAATAGAAGCAGGTGACTCCTCGAGATGCAGCCAGTCAGGTTTGAGCTAAATCCACTAAGGATGTGGCTGCTGACTGGGCCTTGGTTGGGATTTATCCCACAGAGCATGGACCCCCTGGAAAACAGTGGCCAGTGTTACTGAGTTGACTACAGTGGCTAATAAAACGAAATTAGATCAAATATGATACTCACCATTTTAACTCATATTCCCATTGAGCTCCTTTCTCCATGCTGGTGCATCATGTCTGAGATAATGTAGCTGGATCTAGCATGACATGTGTACCATGGTATCATGTAATAACATTGTAATTTTCATTAAAATGCTAACTKATTTTAATGTCTATGTCTTATTTCTAAAATAAAACGGTACACAATCCACTGAAATATGAAATCATACAATGATAATATCTTCAGATGTCCATATGGTCTGTGATGATGAAGGTTAAGATGTTGGTCAAAAGTAGTGCACTGTGTAGGGAATAGGGTGCCATTTAGGACACAGTACATCCCAGGCCGGCCCATTGTGCTTGGGGCAGAACACCTAGGGAACCAATGACTCCTTGAATGCATGAATTGTATGTAAATCGTATGTAATTGTATTCTATCTTGTGCTTTTCAGCACCTGGTTCYTGATGTGATGAGAAGTCTCACAAAATGACTGGAATATAGATGTAGGATCTTAATCTGGTTACGCTTTTGTCACTGAGAATATTCCTGTACCGCAGGAAATGCACTAACTAATTTCACTGAAAACCCGCAGTAGTTATATTACAAAGTTATATTATCAGTATTACACTTTTCATGTAGCATACTTTAGGCCAGCTAAAAGCTAACCACCAAACAAGCAACATTATGGACTAAATGACAATACTTCATCTGTAAGCATGAGGAAAAACAATGGTAAGATCTGTTGAATTTATATGGATAAAAGCATTACAAGTGAGGGAAATTATAATCTATGTATGTGTTATGAAGGGAAATTATTTATGGTAGGATGCCCTTCCTACTTATGTGTTTATTAACATGAAATGTGTGCAGGGCAGGCAGTTCAACCGTTGTAATTTTAATGGGATTTCTATCATTTAACCCCATGTTAATGTGAGACAGTCACACATGTTGGTTCATTGTGTCTCCCTGACCTGGTGTCTGTGCCATCACCAGAACAATTACACATCTTCTGGTTAGACACGATTGTAAAATAGCTAATTATTGTGTCTACTGCCGGCATGCCAGCATTCAGATGAGCCAATTGTGTGACAATAAACTAACAAGCCAATTCAAAAGCAGCCATAAAGGAATGATGTTTCGGGAGCATTGTTGGTACATTCAATGAACATTCTGCACCACCATTCAACTGTGTATCTTTTGAAAGACATTCAGCTTTTCAATTCTCACACAGAGGCTCACAGTAGTTCAATTAGGTTTTATTCTATTTCCAATTCCAGTCCCGCTCATGCTGAATTTACGAGATATGCATGTTTTCCAGAAAAGGAATTCCACATAGTGGATTGTGGGAAGAATGTTCAAAGAGGGATGGAGAATGTGGCGTGATTATTGGACAGTTAAGGTTTGTTTTCTTTCATGTCCAGCCCAGTAAACAAAGCTGCCAAGCCGCAGTGCCTTTTTAAATACTTGCGTATTTTTATTTCACCATAACATTTTAAAGGCGCTCTCACTTAGCTAAGTGCTTCCGGTAACACCTTACTTGACACCCAGCATCATGACACATTATGACACGGTCATAACCATGTCCTAATATGTCATAACAGCTAACATATCTTGTCATAACCTGTTATAATATGGTCATAACACTGTCATGACACATGTTTAGACCTGGCTGGTTATGACACCTACATAAGTGTAAAACCCCACAAAACCTACCACTGTAGTTATTTTATGGCTGCTTATAACACCTACATAAGTGTCAAAACTCGCAAAACTTACCACAAGGCAAAACATTCCATTACACCATAGCCTACGTGTCAACAGTATGTTTATGTTCCATAACATTTTCTGAAAATGAACATATTAAATTATGATTGTAATTGCGCACACATTGATGTGACACCTGCACCGTTCCCAATGTTCTGCTGCTGATGAATGCAGGAGCAGATTTCAGGAGCAGGACAAGACATCCTCTTTTTGACTGATGACTGATATAAGGGCATATAAATGATAGGCCTATCTGTCTTATATGAGTATGATGGTCATGACAGTGTCATACAGTGTTTTTTCTTAGTCCAAGTAAAGTGACACAGGATGGTCATATTGCTTCATGAAGTGTATTTCCTACAGGTTATTTAAAATATGATGAAAATAAACATAACTGTCACGCCCTGACCATAGTTTGCTTTGTATGTTTCTATGTTTTGTTTGGTCAGGGTGTGATGTGAGTGGGCATTCTATGTTGTATGTCTAGTTTGTCTATTTCTATGTGTTGGCCTGATATGGTTCTCAATCAGAGGCAGGTGTTAGTCGTTGTCTCTGATTGGGAACCATATTTAGGTAGCCTGTTTTGTATTGTGGGTTGTGTGTGATTGTTCCTGTTCGTGTGTTCGTGTTAACTAAATGGGACTGTTTCGTCTTCGTTCATTTGTCAGTTTATTGTTTTTGTTCGTTGTTTCAAGTATCCTTATTAAAATCGATAATCATCACGCTGCATTTTGGTCCTCACTTTCTCCCGACGAAGAACGTTACAATAACTGTAAAGAATTCATTACAACAACAAATGATTTAAGAAACAAACTTCAAACTTAAGGAAACTTCTTGGCAGGGAAAAACTAGTTTTAATAAATGTGGTTTTTGACTCTTATGTAGGTGTCATAACCAGCCATAAAATAACGCAAGATATGTCACAACAGGTGTAAATATATGGATCATGACAGTGATAAGATGATATGACAAGTGTAATGACACTGGGTGTCAAGTAAAGTGTCACCGCGCTTCCTTACGGAACTATGTAGAATTCATTCACTTAGTGCAGTGATCTAAGGCACTGCATCTCAGTGCAAGAGGCGTCACTACAGTCCCTGGTTCGAATCCAGGCTGTATCACATCCGGACGTGATTGGGAGTCCCGTAGGGCGGCGCACAATTGGCCCAGCATCGTCCGGGGTAGGCCGTCATTGTAAATAAGAATTTGTTCTTAACTGACTTGCCTAGTTAAATAAAGGTTACATTTACAATAAATAAAAAAACAGGGAATAAAATCTCATGGTGTTGACATATTGAAAAACTGTCAGTTCACACAWCATAATATGATGGACATTAATTGCATTACAGTTTATATGGGATGGGATCCTTATGCATTACAGATCCTCTAAAATATGTTTTCCACTGACCTGCTTTACAGCACTCAGATGACGTGACAACGCCATGGTACGATAGATTTCCAAACCAATGGCAGTGTGATCTCTGATGCTTTCTACCATGACCTTTGTTTACATCTCGTTAAGTCCATGGAGTGTCAATACTATTGATTTCRTGCACATGTAACTATCCTACCTCTCTCTACCATGGATCTGACTGTCTGTGTCTCAAATGACTCCCTATTCCCTATATCGTGCACTACTTTTGACCAGAGCCCTATGGGCATATACTGGGTGCCATTTGGGATGTAACCTGTGTGTCTATTGACATGCAGGCTGGTGCCTGACAGAACCCTGGATCCTTCCTTGGTCTGTTGGAACCCAATGTTGCAGTCAGAAGAGGGTGCTTCTACACCTGCATTGCTTGCTGGTTGAGGTTTTAGGCTGGGTTTCTGTACAGCACTTTGAGATATCAGCTGATGTAAGAAGGGCTTTATAAATAAATTTGATTTGATCTTCTCTTTAAGATATGCAAAGAGAATGCAGTGGTGTGTGCTATCTGGTATGTAGAAATAATGAAGCAGTTGAAAACATCTGTTCAAAATCCACTATGTCATTCCATCAGCCTTCAGAATAATGTCACAGGTTTCTAATAGTTACTAAACCTATGTATTTSCCGTTACATGTTCTAGGATCCTGGGCCACACCAACACAGACACCAGAGAGTCAGAGGTAAAGACAAAGTGACCATTTTTATTTTAAGTTGAATCGACAACTTAAAATCTATTTTTAAATTGACACTTGCCAGAGCACAATTCACAACTAAAGAAAAACAATATTCTGTAACAACATTTTCAGAATTCAGTTGAAAACAATAGCATGTGTTCAGAACCCACTATGTTATTCCTATTGTAATGCATGTAGGTGGCAGCCAATATCAAATTCTTTCCACCACTCAGTCAACACCATTTTTTCCACTGTTTCTGTTCCCTCTTTAATYCCACCTATTTAACATGCATCAGACYCTATTGTCCACGATGCCAATCTACCTTCAGCATAACACATCTCAGATACGTATGAAAAGGTGTGGAGTCTGTCTGAAATGACTGGCCTTTTGTCCTGTCTGAATAGCTGCAATTTTCCTTTTCAATCATCCCTCCATCACATTCAGAAAATGCCCATACAAAGAAGTCCTGCTATCATTCCTTCTGCAACGCCAGATGCATACTGATCAATAGTCGTATTCTCCCCTTCTGATTCTGATGAAAGCCATTGACGGCCAAAATGTCATGATTTTAGCTTGAATTCGATTTTTGTAAAGCATCAAGATTTTAATTGTGAGTGAGAGTTGTGCCTATTCCTTTCAAATGCTCTTATGTCTCAAGTTGGTTGAGCACCTTCTACTCTCCACTCTTTAGTTCTGCCCATTCCTCGAGTTTCCCTATTAAATGCTTAGACAGGAGTTACAGACCATTCTATCATTTCCTCTTCTGTTAACTAAGATTATGAGGGACGGTTCATTGTGTCTTTATTGAGGGGAGAAGAGGTTGACCCCTGGGGTCACACACTCAGGCTCACAGAGGGAGATGTTACATCACGTCTGCGTCCCAAATGATGCTCAATTTCCACACTACTGCAGTACTTTTGACCAGAACTCTATGGGCCCTGGTCAAAAGTAGCACAAAGAGGGAGATATTACATCATGTTTACCGAGGCTGGGAGGGCTGAGYCTCATCTCATCCCCGACCATATGTGCCAGTGTCCAGAGAGAACGACCTTGATCTTGACTGCTGACATTTCCCTTCCCCAGGGACAGATATGAGCGGAGCCTCAGAACTCACATAAGATTAAGGGCAGTGGCCTCCGCTAGAGCCAAGCCCATTGGCTGACCTATGACCTGTGTGTGAACTTTCTCTCACAAGGGGAAAAAATCTAGGAGGGTAGAGACACAACTGCATCTCTCTAACACCAGATATAAAATCATCTTTGGC
Organism: Salvelinus sp. IW2-2015; assembly: GCF_002910315.2. NCBI lineage: Eukaryota > Metazoa > Chordata > Actinopteri > Salmoniformes > Salmonidae > Salvelinus > Salvelinus sp. IW2-2015. Next base: position 25,356,909 of record NC_036859.1, read on the forward strand.
TGTGTTGGAAATGGTAGTGTAGTATATAGGGAATTGGGTGATATTTCCGACACAGTCTCTGTGTTTAGCTTTCTTCCTCCTGTTTTGTTATCTTAGTGCCTGTCCCCTTCACCACACTACACACAGTCAATGCTACAGTGTTACCAGCAAACAGAGAGGGGATTCAGAATCTCAAGGTCAAGATCAACTGCCTCGCATTCCGTCCATTCTGTCTACCTGTTGCTCGACTCGCTCCCCTAAAGGTGGGCACACTAAATCCATCCAACCAATTATCCTGGAAAATACTTATTCATTCCAACAGATTCTTTCCTTCCCTCATCCATTCTTCCTCTCCATGGTAACGGAATTATGCTGAGGCTCAGATTTATTTTAAAATGTATACCCCCCCCAAAAAAACATTGATTTCAAAGTTTAACATAACCATACAACTCTATGAACAAGGACTACTTTTGAAGGTCCAATGCAGCTGTTTTTATCTCAGACTTGACGCTCCGGTACCGGAGCGTCAAGTCTAGGCTCCAAGAGGATTCMAAACAGCTTCTACCCCCAAGTCATAAGACTCCTGAACAGCTAATCAAATGGCTACCCAGACTACTTGCATTGCCCTCCCCCCTCCCCCCTACGCTGTTGCTACTCTCTGTTATTATCTATGCATAGCCACTTTAATAACTCTACCTACATGTACATATTACCTCAATTACCTCGACACCAGTGCCCCCCGCYCATTGACACATTGACTCTGTACTGGTACCCCCTGTATGTAGCCCCGCTATTGTTATTTACTGCTGCTCTTTAATTATATGTTATTTTCTCTTGCTTTTGAGGGATTTTGTTAAAACTGCATTGTTGGTTAAGGGCTTATAAGAAAGCATTTCACTGTAAGGTGTTTCACTGTAATACCTGTTGTATTTGGCGCATGTGASAAATACAATTTTATTTMATTTATTTTCATTTAATATGGTCTAAAATAAAATGGCTTCTTAGCAAAGGGCAATTTCTCAAGCAAGAATTTTGCTCGGACTGTCTGGGAGTGGTCTGATTGGAGAGGGGAAAACTGAAAACTAGCTGTTATTGGCAGAGAGGTTTGGAACGCTCTTTCTTATTGGTCTATTAACTAATTTACTGTATGGTGATGTCACCATGGAAGGCCAAAACTCCATCCCACCAAAACGGGCTCAAATTTTCAAACAGCTCTTACATTAAAAGGGCATAATTTTCACAATTTCACAGTATTATTCCAACCTCATAGTTTGGACATGTATATAAAACATAGGAAAATCACGTTTTTCGAATCCACTGGGCCTTTTACAAAAACACATTTACAGGAAGAACAATGTGAATACAAAGTTTCCATCTGCACTGTTTTCCAGGTAATATATTTTTTTCAAAATAGTTGTTGTGCATAGAGTTGTATGGATTTGTTAAACTTTGAAATCAATGGTTTTTGTTTGGTATATATTTTAAAGTGAAAAATCAGAGTCAGCGTAATTCTGTTACCATGGAATTGCCCTTCTTTTGATGAGTTTTAACATTGTTTCTTCAGCCAGATGTGATAAGGCAAACTTGACCTCGACACACACACACACACACACCTAGATAATGTTCCTGCAATCTCCTTTAAGGTGGTGGGGTGAATGTGAAAGTGTGGATAATCGCCCGTCCTCAAGCCCCCCAATTGGTTAGGGGTCAGGAGAAGTCCTGGTTGCCCTCTGCATTATTACCTGGTCACTCTTTGAAGTCCTGATCCACGGCTGTGTCCCTGATTTGAATGGTTAGCCGCTAGAGGATTCAAATATTTTTGGGGGTCCCAGGAGGACAATGTGGGGTCTATTGCAACATCACAAATGTCAATCACTCACTTTAGTGTTTGTTCTCATCAACACTGGAACTAGAACACTGAAACCTGAACCCATAATAACAATTAAAGTAGATGTTATGTAATGATTGGCTTGTGTCTGACTGGGAGGTATTCAAGGGAGTCAATGTTATTGGTTCCTTCAAGTRCCCCAACTGAAGTCTGGGTTAGGAGTTCACAGCAACTTTTAACAAGATGGCTACCAAACAACACCTAGTCTGTGTATCTTTAAACTGAACATCCCTTGGCAGTGGATCCGGTAACACTTTATTTGGATAGTCCCAAGTAGATTGTAGATAATTTGTAAATGTTCAGTAGATGTTCAATTACTGTCAACATTTCAACTAACTATCCACTAACCCTAACCCTTAAAGCTCAGACACACCGGAAGGATTGTCAAACGTTTGCCTGACAGTACTTAGCACCTCCGAACAGTGTCYGCAGTCGATCTCTTTTGTGTTCACACAGCAAAGACCTTGGACATCGTCAGCCACTCAGCCTTGTTAAAATACTCCATATCAGAAGGCGGTAGTAGCGTTGTTTGGCAATTCATATTTGTGCATATTGCTTATGGTCTAGATTTCAAGCTATCTGTTGACTGCTGGCTGGCTGGTTGACTGCTGGCTGGCTACTGTGTGCCAGATACGCACGCTATCTAACACCTCAGATTGCCGGCGGCTGTATTTTCCAAACACAGCTATTTAATTTCGGTGGCAGGTATAAATCAGGCCTCCCAGGCTTCAGGGAGAAGGGTAAACAGGCTTTAAAGCCCAGCAGAAGTCTCAGACTGACCTGATGTGGAGCAGAACTCATTAGTTACACACCAGGCTATGGCTGTATCATGGCATTGCATGGCTGTATCTGGAAGGATTACACCACACATGGTGCCATTCATATAGCAGCCTACGTGCATGGTGTGGTATAGAGATTATTGGATTAACYTGTGAGAAATAATGTTCAGGGTGAGGGTCGCAAAATTCCAGTAACTTCTGGTTACTTCCAATCAAATTAATTAAAATTGTATTTATTACATGCTTGGTGAACAACAGGTGTAGACTAACAGTGAAATGCTTACTTAAGGGCCCTTCCCAATAATGCAGAGAGAAAAATAATAATAATAATAGAAAAATAATAACAAAAGCAATAAATACATGAGAAACGACAACTTGGCTATATACACAGGGTACCAGTACCGAGTCGATGTGCAAGGGTACAAGGTAATTGACGTACTGTAGATATGTACATACAGTGCCTTCAGAAATTATTCATACCCCTTGACTTATTCCATATTTTCTTGTATTACAGCCTGAATTCAAAATTGATTAAACATATTTGTTTCCACSCATCTATACACAATACCCCATAATTACTTTTTTCCACTACATTACCGGATTCCTGCTTTTTTGCCACTACATAACCGGATTCCTGCCGCAAGCTCTGGACCATCACACCGGATCATCACAGCTAGCCAGCTGCTACCGAGTGGCTATTGTGGCTAACGCCCTTGTCCAGAAGCAAGCACCAGTTAGCCTCGAGCTAGGCCCATCTCCCGGCTAGCAAATGAAGTACTTTTCTTTTTTTCCCCCCACCTTTATTTAACCAGGTAGGCTAGTTGAGAACAAGTTCTCATTTGCAACTGCGACCTGTTCAAGATAAAGCATAGCAGTGTGAACAGACAACAACACAGAGTTACACATGGAGTAAACAATAAACAAGTCAATAACATAGTAGGGGGAAAAAAGAAAAAAAAGAGAATCTATATACAATGTGTGCAAAAGGCATGAGGAGGTAGGCAATAAATAGGCCATAGGAGCGAATAATTACAATTTAGAAGATTACTTGCACATGATCATCTGATGATTTATCACCCCAGTGTTAGAGATACTGGTGTGCAAAAGAGCAGAAAAGTAAATAAATAAAACAGTATGGGGATGAGGTAGGTAAATTGGGTGGGCTATATACCGATGGTCTATGTACAGCTGCAGCGATCGGTTAGCTGCTCGGATAGCAGATGTTTAAAGTTGTTGAGGGAGATAAAAGTCTCCAACTTCAGAGATTTTTGCAATTCGTTCCAGTCGCAGGCAGAAGAGAACTGGAAGGAYAGGCGGCCGAATGAGGTTTTGGCTTTAGGGATGATCAGTGAGATACACCTGCTGGAGCGCGTGCTACGGGTGGGTGTTGCCATCGTGACCAGTGAACTGAGATAAGGCGGCYCTTTACCTAGCATAGCCTTGTAYWTGACCTGGAGCCAGTGGGTCTGACGACGAACATGTAGCGAGGGCCAGCCGACTAGAGCATACAGGTCGCAGTGGTGGGTGGTATACGGTGCTTTAGTAACAAAACGGATGGCACTGTGATAAACTGCATCCAGTTTGCTGAGTAGAGTATTGGAAGCTATTTTGTAGATGACATCGCCGAAGTCGAGGATCGGTAGGATAGTCAGTTTTACTAGGGTAAGTTTGGCGGCGTGAGTGAAGGAGGCTTTGTTGCGAAATAGAAAGCCGACTCTAGATTTGATTTTGGATTGGAGATGTTTGATATGAGTCTGGAAGGAGAGTTTGCAGTCTAGCCAGACACCTAGGTACTTATAGATGTCCAACAATATTCTAGTCGGAACCATCCAGGGTGGTGATGCTAGTCGGGCGTGCGGGTGCAGGCAGCGACCGGTTGAAAAGCATGCATTTGGTTTTACTAGCGTTTAAGAGCAGTTGGAGGCCACGGAAGGAGTGTTGTATGGCATTGAAGCTCGTTTGGAGGTTAGATAGCACAGTGTCCAAGGAAGGGCCAGAAGTATACAGAATGGTGTCGTCTGCGTAGAGGTGGATCAGGGAATCGCCCGCAGCAAGAGCAAACATCATTGATATATACGAGAAAAGAGTCGGCCCGAGAATTGAACCCTGTGGTACCCCCATAGAGACTGCCAGAGGACCGGACAACATGCCCTCCGATTTGACACACTGTAACTCTGTCTGCGAAGTAGTTGGTGAACCAGGCAAGGCAGTCATTAGAAAAACCGAGGCTACTGAGTCTGCCGATAAGAATATGGTGATTGACAGAGTCGAAAGCCTTGGCCATGTCGATGAAGACGGCTGCACAGTATTGTCTTTTATCGATGGCGGTTATGATATCGTTTAGTACCTTGAGCGTGGCTGAGGTGCACCCGTGACCGGCTCGGAACACGGATTGCACAGCGGAGAAGGTACGGTGGGATTCGAGATGGTCAGTGATCTGTTTGTTGACTTGGCTTTCGAAGACCTTAGATAGGCAGGGCAGGATGGATATAGGTCTGTAACAGTTTGGGTCCAGGGTGTCTCCCCTTTGAAGAGGGGGATGACCGCGGCAGCTTTCCAATCCTGGGATTCTCAGATGAAACGAAGGAGAGGTTGAACAGGCTGGTAATAGGGGGTGCGACAATGGCGGCGGACAGTTTCAGAAATAGAGGTCCAGATTGTCAAGCCCAGCTGATTTGTATGGGTCCAGGTTTTGCAGCTCTTTCAGAACATCTGCTATCTGGATTTGGGTAAAGAGAAGCTGGGGAGGCTGGGCGAGTAGCAGCGGGGGGGGCGGAGCTGTTGGCCAAGGTGGAGTAGCAAGGAGGAAGGCATGGCCAGCCGTTGAGAAATGCTTGTTGAAGTCTTCGATTATCACGGATTTATCGGTGGTGACGTGTTACCTAGCCTCAGTGCAGTGGGCAGCTGGGAGGAGGTGCTCTTGTTCTCCATGGACTTTACAGTGTCCAAGGACTTTTTGGAGTTAGAGCTACAGGATGCAAATTTCTGCTAGTAAAAGCTGGCCTTTGCTTTCATGACTGACTGCGTGTATTGGTTCCTGACTTCCCTGAACAGTTGCATATCGCGGGGACTATTCGATGCTATTGCAGTTCGCCACAGGATGTTTTTGTGCTGATCGAGGCAGTCAGGTCTGGAGTGAACCAAGGGCTATATCTGTTCTTAGTTCTGCATTTTTTGAACGGAGCATGCTTGTCTAAGATGGTGAGGAAGTTACTTTTAAAGAATGACCAGGCATCCTCAACTGATGGGATGTGTTCAATATCCTTCCAGGATACCCGGGCCAGGTCGATTAGAAAGGCCTGCTCGCAGAAGTGTTTTAGGGAGCGTTTGACAGTGATGAGGGGTGGTCGTTTGACCGCGGACCGGCGTAGCGGATACAGGCAATGAGGCATTGATCGCTGAGATCCTGATTGAAAGACAGCAGAGGTTGTATTTGGAGGGCAAGATGGTCAGGATAATGTCTATTAAGGTGCCCATGTTTACGGATTTAGGGTTGTACCTGGTGGGTTCCTTGATGATTTGTGTGAGATTGAGGGCATCTAGCTTAGATTGTAGGACTGCCGGGGTGTTAAGCATATCCCAGTTTAGGTCACCTAACAGAACAAACTCTGAAGCTAGATGGGGGGCGATCAATTCACAGATGGTGTCCAGGGCACAGCTGGGAGCTGAGGGGGGTCGGTAGCAGGCGGCAACAGTGAGAGACTTATTTCTGGAGAGATTAATTTTTAAAATTAGAAGTTCAAACTGTTTGGGCATAGACCTGGAAAGTATGACAGAACTTTGCAGGCTATCTCTGCAGTAGATAGAACTGCCAAAGGGGGAGGAGTTGCAATCTTGACGGAAAGTGTTATAGTTGGGTATGGAAATTCAGTCTAGGTGTTTTGTATGTCTATTGGTTGCCTAGATTGGTTCTCAATTAGAGGCAGCTGTTTATCGTGTCTCTGATTGGGAACCATATTTAGGCAGCCATATTCCTTGAGTATTTCGCGGGTGATTTCTATGTCTATGTTTAGTTGCTTGTGTCATCACTATTATTATAATAGCTTCACGTTTGTTTTGTTGTTTTGTATAGTTCGTTCTGTGTGCTTTCTTTATTAAAGAAGATGCATTCTAATCACGCTGCGCTTTGGTCTCATCGCTATAACGAACGTGACAGACACTGTAAATTCCATGGACAATAAGAGCACCTCCTCCAGCTGCCCACTGCACTGAGGCTAGGAAACACTGTCACCACTGATAAATCCACGCTAATCTAGAATTTCAATACGCATTTCTCCGGCCAAACAGCTCTGCAACCCCCGCAGCAACTGGCCCAAGCCAGACAGCTCATCCAGACAGCTGATGTTCTGATAGAGCTGCAAATTATGGACCCTACAAATCACTGGGCTTGACAATCTGGACCCTCTCTCTAAAATTATCCACCGCCATTGTTGCAACCCCTATTACTAGTCTGTTCATCTCTCTTTCGTATCGTCTGAGATTCCTAAAGATTGGAAAGCGGCCGCGGTCATCCCCTCATCAAAGGGGGAGACACTCTAGACGATATCATAACTGCATCGATAATTGATAGTACTGTGCAGCCGTGTTCATCAACCTGGCCAAGGCTTTCGACTCTGTCAATCACCGTATTCTTATCGGCAGACTCAACAACCTTGGTTTCTCTAATGACTGCCTCGCCTGGTACACTAACTACTTCTCAGATAGAGTTCAGTGTGTCAAATCGGAGGGCCTGTTTGTCCGGGCCTCTGGCAGTCTCTATGGGGGAGCCACAGGGTTAAATTCTTGAACCGACTCTCTTCTCTGTATACATCAATGATGTCGCTCTTGCTGCTGGTGAGTCTCTGATCCACCTCTACGCATACGACACATTCTGTATACTTCTGGCCCTTTTGGACACTGTGTTAACAACCTCCAGACGAGCTTCAATGCCATACAACTCTCCTTCCGTGGCTCCAATTGCTCTTAAATACAAGTAAACCAAATGCATGCTCTTTCAACAAATCGCTGCCTGTACCTGCCACCGCCAACATCATATCTGGACGGTTCTGACTTAGAATATGTGGACAACTACAAATACCTAGGTGTCTGGTTAGACTGTAAACTCTCCTTCCAGACTCACATCAAACATCTCCAATCCAAAGAATTGCTTCCTATTTCGCAACAAAAGCATCCTTCACTCATGCTGCCAACATACCCTTGTAAAACTGACCATCCTACTCATCCTCGTTTTCGGCATGTCATTTACAAAATAGCCTCCAATACCCTACTCAATAAATTGGATGCAGTCTATCACAGTGCCATCCGTTTGTTACCAAAGCCCCATATACTACCCACCACTGCGACCTGTACGCTCTCGTTGGCTGGCCCTCGCTTCATACTCGTCGCCAAACCACTGGCTCCAGGTTATCTACAAGACCTGCTAGGTAAAGTCCCCCCTTATCTCAGTCGCTGGTCACCATAGCAGCACCCACCTGTAGCACGCGCACCAGCAGGTATATCTCTCTGGTCCACCCCAAAAACCAATTCTTCCTTTGGCCGCCTCTCCTTCCAGTTCTCTGCTGTCAATGACTGGAATGAACTACAAAAATCTCTGAACTGGAAACACTTATCTCCCTCACTAGCTTTAAGCACCAGCTGTCAGAGCAGCTCACAGATTACTGCACCTGTACATAGCCCATCTATAATTTTGCCCAAACAACTACCTCTCCCCCTACTTTATTTATTTATTTTGCTCCTTTGCACCCCATTATTTCTATCTTTACTTTGCAAATTTTTCAACTGCAAATCTACCATTCCAGTGTTTTACTTGCTATATTGTATTTACTTCGCCACCATGGCCTTTTTTTTGCTTTACCACCTTATCTCACCTCATTTGCTCACATTGTATATACATTTTTTTTCCCTACCTGTATTATTGACTGTATGTTTGTTGATCCCATGAACTGCTTTGCTTTATCTTGGCCAGGTCGCAGATGTAAATGAGAACTTGTTCTCAACTAGCCTACCTTGTTAAATAAAGGTGAAATAAAAAATAAAATAAATAAAAAAATGACAGTGAAAACATGTTTTAAGAAATTTTAGCACATTTATTGAAAATGAAATACAGATATCTAATTTACATACAGTTGAAGTTGGAAGTTTACATACACTTAGGTTGAAGTCATTAAAACTTGTTTTTCAACCACTCCACAAATTTCTTGTTAACAAACTATAGCTTTGGCAAGTCGGTTAGGACATCTACTTTGAGCATGACACAAGTCAGTTTTCCAACAATTGTTTACAGACAGATTATTTCACTTATAATTCACTGTATCACAATTCCAGTGGGTCAGAAGTTTACATACACTAAGTTGACTGTGCCTTTAAACAGCTTGGAAAATTATGTCATGGCTTTAGAGGCTTCTGATAGACTCAAATTATATCAAGTAGCCTATTGGAGGTGTACCTGTGGATGTATTTCAAGGCCTACCTTCAAACTCAGTGCCTCTTTGCTTGACATCATGGGAAAATCAAAAAAAAATCGGCCAAGACCTCAGAAAAAAATGGTAGACTTCCACAAGTCTGGTTCATCCTTGGGAGCAATTTCCAAACGCKTGAAGGTACCACGTTCATCTYTACAAACAATAGTACGCATAAACATAAACATAAATACGTATAAACACCATGGGACTACGCAGCCGTCATACCGCTCAGGAAGGAGATGCATTCTGTCTCCTAGAGGTTAACGTACTTTGGTGCGAAAAGTGCAAATCAATCCCAGAACAACAGCAAAGGACCATGTGAAGATGCTGGAGGAAACAGGTACAAAAGTATCTATATCCACAGTAAAACGAGTCCTACATTGACATAACCGTAATGGCTGCTCAGCAAGGAAGAAGCCACTGCTCCAAAACCGCCAAAACTGAAAAAGCGTGTGCGAGCAAGGAAGCCTACAAACCTGACTCGGTTTCACCAGCTCTGTCAGGAGGAATGGCGTAAATATATTTTAGAATACTTTGGAAAAAGTTCAACTCTACATTACATCTTTATGTCAAGTAAACATGAATTAAGGCACTATAAAACACCAGTATCATTCAAGTATCATTCACCAAACTTATTGTGGCAAAATTGTGGAAGGCTGCCCAAAAAAATMTAATGGCAATGGTACCAATAACGAATTGAGTGTATGTTAACTTCTGACCCACTGGGAATGTGATGAAATAAATAATTCTCTCTACTATTATTCTGACATTTCACATTCTTAAAATAAAGTGGTGATCCTAACTGACCTAAAACAGGGAATTTTTCTTGGATTAATTGTCAGGAATTCTGAAAAGCTGAGTTTAAATGGATTTGGCTAAGGTGTATGTAAACTTCCGACTTCAACTGTAAGTATTCACACCCCTAAGTCAATACATGTTAGAATCACATTTGTCAGAGATTACAGCTATGAGTCTTTCTGGGTATGTTGCTAAAGGCTTTGCACACCTGGATTCTTTCTAAATTCTTCAAGCTCTGTCAAGTTGGTTGTTGATCATTGCTAGACAGCCATTTTCAAGTATTACCATAGATTTTAAAGCCAATTTACAGTAAGTCAAAACTGTAACTAGGCCAATCAGGAACATTCAATGTCGTCTTMGTAAGCAATACCCGTATGTATTTGGCTTTGCATTTTAGGTTATTGTCCTGCTGAAAGGTGAATTAATCTCCCAGTGTCTGGTGGAAAGCAGACTAAACTAGGTATTCCTCTAGGAGTTTCCCTGTGCTTAGCTCCATTGTTTCTTTTTTTATTCTGAAAAACTCCCCAGTCCTTAACGATTACAAGCATACCCATAACATGATGCAGTCACTACTATGCTTGAAAATATGGAGAGTTGTAACGGATCTCCTCTTCGTCTGAGGAGGAGTAGGAAGGATCGGACCAATGTGCAGCGTGGTAAGTGTTCGTCATTTTATTAAAATGCACTGAACACTAAAATACAAAATAAACAAACAAAGAACAACCGAAACAGTTCCGTCTGGTAACTAATACAAAGACAGAAAACAACTACCCACAAATCATAGTAGGAAAACAGGCTACCTAAGTATGGCTCCCAATCAGAGACAACGATAGACAGCTGCCTCTGATTGGGAACCACACCAGGCCAAACACATAGAAACACAACAACATAGAAAAAGAACATAGACTGCCCACCCCAACTCACGCCCTGACCAAACTAAAACAGAGACATAAAAAAGGAACTAAGGTCAGGACGTGACAAGAGTGGTACTCAGTAATGTGTTGTATTGTATTTGGCCCAAACATAACACTTTGTATTCAGACCAAAAGTTAATTGCTTTGCAKATTTTTTGCATTATTATTTTAGTGCCTTCTTGCAAACAGGATGCATGTTTTGGAATATTTGTTATTCTGTACAGGCCTTGTTTTCACTCTGTCAATTAGGTTAATATTGTGGAGTAACTACAGTGTTGTTGATCCATCCTCAGTTTTCTCCTATCACAGCCATTAACAGTTTTAAAGTCACCATTGGCCTTCAAAGTCACCATGGTGAAATCCCTGAGCGGTGTCCTTCCTCTCCAGCAACTGAGTTAGGAAGGACGCCTGTATCTTTGTAGTGACTGGGTGTATTGATACATCATCCAAATTGTAATTGATAACTTCACCATGCTCAAAGGGATATTTAATGTCTGCTTTTTAAATTTTTACCCATCTGTCAATAGGTGCCCTTCTTTGCGATGCATTGGAAAACCTCCCTGGTCTTTGAATCTGTGTTTGAAATTCACTGCTCTACTGAGGGACCTTACAGATACTTGTATGTGTGGGGGACAGTGATGTGGTACTCATTCAAAAAAAACTCACAGCTGTAATCGCTGCCAAAGGTAATTCCAACATGTATTGGCTCAGGGGGTTAAATACTTATCAAATGAAGATATATTAGTGTTTTGACAGAGTATTTTGTGTAGATCGTTGACAAAAAAACTTTAATCTCATTTTGTAACACAACCAAATGTGGAAAAAGTCAAGGGGTGTGAGRACTTTCTGAAGGCTCTGTATATGTCCCCATAGTATGTCATACCAAGTGACCGACTGAAAGGGAACGTACAGTAATGAATATAACTACTGTTCCCTGAAGGAGGGAACAGGGCATTACATATTTTGGCCCTGCGTCGTCATGGGGTTTGGGTTCAATGAAGAGCAGTATTGAATTGAGGATATTAATGGAGCCCCGGCGTTATAGCCAGGAAGGCGGGGCTTCCGAGGGCGGGCTCTGCATTCATTGGCAATTTGGGTGTGTTTCTAGTTTTTTTTCCAGGTGAATGTGATTGGTCGTTGACTCCCCATTGTATGTTATACCTCGTTCCCCCCTTCAGGGAACAGTAATTATACTCATATTTGTAGGTTTTCAAGAAATTCAGAGAATCCCCTATTCAGGATAGCAACTTTCAGACACTCAGAGAACCCTTAGTTTCTGAAAAAGACAGCACACTTGAACTTATAGCTGCTTGCATGTTAAACAATCATAATTTAGATTGTGACCTGCTGTTTTTGTCAACTTGATTAGGGACAACATCTGGTACAATCGTGGGCAGCCACCACAAATTATTTGTCAAATTAACCATTATAAACACAACCGATGGCCTCACTGCACTGCAATCAGTGCAGATTCTAGGTTTTAGAATACTCGATGTTAGAACATACTCAGTAACTGCTGTATGTGTGGGGGGAAAACATGACTGTGATATGAAATACAGTGGTGATTGAAAAGCTGAAGGTCTTGTGCTGTGTCCCTCCATAGCTGAAGAGGCCTGGGTTAGGTCTCAATTGGCACCCTATTCCCTATATAGTGCACTCCTTTTGGCCAAAGCACTATGGGCCTCTGGTCAAAAGTAGAGCTCTATGTAGGGAATAGAGTGCCATTTAGGACACAGCCCTGAAGTTGCAGTAAAACCTATCATTTCCTGCGTGGGGGTTCTGTTGCGGTCATCTGATGATTGATAACCAGGCAGCAGATGTTTCAGGAAGCAGACCATTGATGACAGTCCTTGAAGGAGGAGTACGATGATTCGGGTTCATCACCATCACACACCATCTAGTGCACATCCACACGCACATACACGCAAGCAGACACACACACACAAGCACACACACACAAGCACCATCTCGCCATCCATCACAACAGTAAATAAGAGGCCTCGTTCTCAGGCCTTTCACAGAAACACATAGAACCGGTGATGATTAATTAAATTATAAGAAATAGATGATTAGAGACACTGATCTTACAATCTTATACGTCCAGGGGCAAGGATGATTGCGTTTGTAATTATGGACGACAACAAGACACATTATATGTATTTTTTATGGAGTGAGGATGGTTGTATATCATGTATGTACGTCTTGGCCTTTGATTCAATCTCAAGATACCATATGAACTTGAAGCAGAGATCGCTTCTGGAATTAAATGAAAGTATACTAATGGACTTCAGAATGTTAGAAAGTAAACACTCCTTGACGTGCTACCAGGTGCATGGAGAGAAAGGTATACTGTACTAAYTAAAAAATATAACTCCACCACTCCAGCAGTGTGCTAGAGTTTTTCTTATTTTTATTGACTTTAGTATGCTACCCAGCATTTCATCCATAATTTACAGTAATAACCAGTTTGTTAATAACAAATAGCTATTGATTCCTATGTTGAGCACCTTACGGGTTCTCTTTTGTCTTGCAATTACACTGCATTCTTGGTGGTCCATTTGGTTTGTTTTTTAATTGCCTTGCAGGGAGATAAGGGAAGACATTTCATCCAAACAAGTTAATTAGCCAGGAGATTGCATCAGTGCAAATGAGGATAATGAAATAAACACTGTCCTAACGTAACTGATTAGCAATTAAGCTATTAGAATTGAACAAATGGCATTGTTTTATGGTTTGTWGTTTGTTTTATAGCCCTTGCCTTCAGTCAATTACAAAAGTGCCCTCTTTGGCCTCATGGGTGGAATATTATTCATATTTTTCAGAATTTCAGAATGAAAAAAGAGTTTCATTCTGGTGTTTTTATGCCAAACAGTTTTGTTATATTTCAGTCTTCTGTGATGTATATAAAGTGTAATATTGGGATGAAGGTGTCTTCTTTTTTAAAGCCCATAACCATGTGTGTAAGGTGTATACTTTTGTTTCAAAGTAAATTTGTTTAAGACTACCAAGAAACACTGTGTGACCCTGATTTTAGCCCACTGCAGTAAAAGGTTTATGTTGTGCAATATTGCAATACATGCGAAGACTACAGTATCACGGATGTGTTTTTACTGTAGCACACATACCAATGTTTTTAGGACACAGTATTTCACCAGGAATAAGAAAGGAAGTACAATATGGATATCATCTTCTCAATAGATACAATCTTGACTCTGTGTACATACAACATTAAATCTTCCTGCATCTGAGAGAACACTATTTACAATTTTTGTATAAGTTAAGGGTTACTTTTCAGGAGGTTTATTGTTACATTCGTTGCTGTTAGTGAAATGTGTATATATTTTAAACCTAGCAGAGAAATGTGTATACTTTAAATGACACAGATCCATTAATTCTGAGATGCTCCACATTCCATTGTTTTCTTTTTTTTTTCTCACAGAATAATTGAGATCAGCAGTATAACTTGGCTTGTACTCAAAAACACCATACAGATATGGCAAAAATATATTTATGGTGTGTGTGTCTACTGGGTCCACCTGGTCCTTTCTCTGAGAGGGCAGGCCCAGGCAGGCCCAGGGAGGCCCAGGCAGGCCCTGTATGCCTGATGGATGGAGGGCTGAAGGGTTTATAGTCATTGTGACAGAGGAACTACACGTCTAGTTTATCTCCTCCACCAACATTCATCTTCACACACGCACACGCACACTGTACTGTATCTGGGCCTAGCCAGATAATATAATTAACCCACAGTCCTTTGTTTCTCTCCACCACTGCCCATCCCCTGTATCAGTGCAGAACAACCATTTGAAAGAGGATCTCTCATTTCCATCCTTAACAATGGGCTGATAGTGTGATCATGTGACGGATTCAATCCAGCTTGGTAAAATAGAAAGGCGATGAAGTGGCAGCATCATTAGCTATTATGGCTTCATTTAGTCCCACAAAATTGTTTTCATCATTGGCAAACAGTCTCTGATGGAAAGTATTTGTAAGGATTTATAAGGCATCATGTTTGAAGTGTTTGAATGGGCACACAAACAATCAAGCTTAAGACAAAATGATGGTCTGTTTGGGTTGAGAAAATACTGCTCGGAGTGGTTGTGAACTGAAATAGCAACGTGTTTTCACACAATAACACTAAACGCGCATGGACTAGGGATAGCAAGTCAAGCTCATAATGTTGAGCAATAGTCCCCTTTGACTGCCTTGGATGGTGGCAGTAGTGTTTGGCCAGCGTATGCGGCATGATGTCATAGCTCAAGGTCTCAATGTCATTACTGGAACACTGAGTCACCTTTGCCCGAGCACAAGATGTCGCAGAAGGACTCATCACTTGTCATATTGTATTAGAAGAATTCTCCAAATACAGCCAAGCTGTTAGACTTTGATTCACATTTATGCGACGATGTCAAATGAATGAGCTCATGCTGTGTGAGCTAACCCCAATTACAGTAAATGTAAAAGTAAAGGACTTTGCAAAAACAGAATAATTACATTGAAAAAACTTGGGCAAACTTTCCTGGTGGTCAAGGTCTATATTGGAGGCTTTTAAGTAACTTCCGGACAAGCTGTACTTTGTGATTAATGACTCTACTTTGTGAGGCTCTCTATGGAACAAATAACCACCATAGCAAGAGGCAAGCAGTCTACAGTAAATGCTGTGAATTGTGCTTCACAGGGCTGAAAATGAACCAGGGGTCCCAAGAGGTTTGCCTAATGGGAATAGGATGGTAAGGTCACAACATAGAGTAGACATGAATTGCTGTATGTATTATGTGTATGACAGCTACTCTGCTTTGTATTGTAGGTCCATTGTGATCCACTTAATGAAATATCATCTTAGGAGCCTGAAAAGATGAGCCCACCTGAGCCCAGGGGGGCCTATCTCTCTGAATGAAAAGTGGGTGTTCGCATCTATTGAAATACAGTGAAGCCATTTTGGATCTGGTTAAGCATGTGTGTATGGGGTAGATGAGGCAGTATAGAGCCCCACAGTGGAGGTGTCATTATACCCATAAAACCTTGCGGTCAAACAGGGAAATGGTTCCAATTGTTTTTCCTCCATTAATTTTTCCCATAGCGAATTTTAGAAACACTTAAAATAAGGAATGTGTTTCGTGTAGGCTTATCCTGTTGTGACGTTTTAATAACCATGTAAATCTCTCTCGGACAAGGTGACTTGTATTAATATATTCGGCTCTATTTATTCTCAGATTTAAAAATTATAATCAGCATAAAATCCCTGCAATCTCCTGCACGTAATCTGTAGCTGGCACCTATGCTAATAGGTACATTTAAAGAAATTATTAATCCAGAGATTCTTACCTTTGACTCAATTTGGCAGTCTTGTCCAGTTCATCATGGTTTTTGTAGTTCTTTGTCATAGCCACATAAGCAGCTAAATAGCATTTAATTTGTTGAGGATAAATACAGGCAACTATTTTGATATAAGTCACCTTGTCCGAAAGGGATTTACACGGTTATCAAAACGCCACGCCAGGGAAAGCCAACACAAAACAAAGCCCTTATTGTAAGTGTMTCTAAAATCACCTATGGGAAATATTTATGATGGGAAAACTATTGGAACCATTTCCCTTTTTGACCGCTAGGTTTTATGGGTATTATGACTCATACTGTGGTACTCTATACTGTCTGACTGGAATAGAGAAACTAAGGGAGGCTGTTTGACACTTCCCCACCTGTGGTGCTGTGCATGGACTCCCATCCAACCGCTGCATAAAAACCTCATCTGAATCCTGCTCTGCAGCCAAGGCCCATTTGATTAGGTCTGCATCTGCGTCCCAAAATGCACCCTATTCCCTATTTAGTGCACTACTTTCGATCAGGGTCCATAGGCTTCTGGTCAAAAGTAGTGCACTACCTGTATATTGGGGTTAGGGTGCCATTTGGGGGTGCAGATGAGTTGCTGATCTCCCCCCGTGACAGAACATCAGTTTAATGTCCCCTCTTTCATTTTGTCCATCGAATCAAATGCTATTTGTCACATGCTTGGTAAACAACAGGTGTAGAATAACAGTGAAATGCTTACTTATGGGACCTTCCCAACAACGCAGAGATAAAGAAAATAGAGAAATAACAGAAAAGTAAAAACACAATAATACAAAGTAATACTAAATACACAATGAGTAACGATAGCTTGGCTATATACACAGAGTACCGAAGTCGATGTACTGGGGTACGAGGTAATTGAGGTAGATACAAAGGTATGTGGACATCCCTTCAAATTAGTGGATTCGGCTTTTTCAGTCACACCCATTGCTGAAAGGTGTATAAAATCGAGCATACAGCCATGCAATCTCCATAGACAAACATTGGCAGTAGAATGGCCTTACTAAAGAMCTCAGTGACTTTCAATATGGCACCATCCTACGATTGCCACCTGTCCAACAAGTCAGTTCGTCAAATTTCTACCCTGGCAGAGCTGCCCTGATCAACTGTAAATGCTGTTATTGTGAAGTGGAAACGTCTAYGAGAAACAATGACTCAGCCGCGAAGTGGTAGGCCACACAGGCTCACAGAACGGGACTGCTGAGTCCTGAGGCGCGTACCGTGTAAAAATTGTCCGTCCTCGGTTGCAACACTCACTACCGAGTTCCAAACTGCCTCTAGAAGCAGCATCAGCACAAGAACTGTTCGTTGGGAGCTTCATGAAATGGGTTTCCATGGCCGAGCAGCCACACTCAAGCCTAAGATCACCCTGTGCAATGCCAAGTGTCGGCTGGAGTGGTGTAAAGCTCGTCGCGATTGGACTTTGGAGCAGTGGAAACGGGTTCTCTGGAGGTATGAATAACGCTTCACCGTCCGACAGACAAATCTGGGTTTGGCGGATGCCAGGAGAACGCTACCTGCCCGAATGCATAGTGCCAACTGTACAGTTTGGTGGAGGAGGAATAATGGTCTGGAGCTGTTTTTCATGGTCATGGTTCATGGTCCATACAGAAATGGTTTGTTGAGATCGGTGTGGAAGAACTTGACTGGCCTGCAGAGAGCCCTGACCTCCCCAACGAACACCTTTGGGATGAATTGGAACGCCGACTGTGAGCCAGGCCTAATCGCCCAACCTCACTAATGCTCTTGTGGCCGAACGGAAGCAAGTGCCCACAGCAATGTTCCAACAGCTAGTGGAAAGCCTTCCCAACAGAGTGGAGGCTGTTATAGCAGCAAAGGGGGGACCAACTCCATATTTAATGCTCATGATTTTGGAATGAGATGTTCGACGAGCAGGTGTCCACATACTTTTGTGTATGTACATATAGGTTGGGATAAAGTGAAAGAGGGTAAACAGTTGCAGCAGCCACGGAATCGTGGCTGAATGACGACATGGATATTCAGCTAGCGGGATATACGTTGCACCGGCAAGATAGAACAGCACACTCCGGTAAGACGAGGGGGGGCGGTCTGTGCATATTTGTAAACAWCAGCTGGTGAACGAAATCTAAGGAAGTCTCTAGATTTTGCTTGCCTGAAGTAGAGTATATTGTGATAAATTGCAGGCCACTACTTGCCTAGAGAGTTTTCAGCTATACTTTTCGTGGCTGTTTATTTACCACCACAGACAGATGCTGGCACTAAGACCGCACACAGTCAGCTGTATAAGGAAATAAGCAAACAGGAAACCACTCACCCAGAGGCGGTGCTCCTAGTGGATGGAGAATAAAATGCAGGGAAACTGAAATCAGTTCTACCAAATTTCTATCAACATGTTAAAT
This sequence comes from Salvelinus sp. IW2-2015, assembly GCF_002910315.2. Classification (NCBI taxonomy): domain Eukaryota; kingdom Metazoa; phylum Chordata; class Actinopteri; order Salmoniformes; family Salmonidae; genus Salvelinus; species Salvelinus sp. IW2-2015. The sequence continues at coordinate 25,375,458 of NC_036859.1, forward strand.
GATCACCTGTACTCCACACACAGACGCGTACAAAGCTCTCCCTCGSCCTCCATTTGGTTAATCCGACCACAACTCTATCCTCCTGATTCCTGCTTACAAGCTAAAATTAAAGCAGGAAGCACCAGTGACTCGGTCTATAAAAAAGTGGTCAGATGAAGCAGATGCTAAACTACAGGACTGTTTTGCTATCACAGACTGGAACATGTTCCGGGATTCTTCCGATGGCATAGAGGAGAACASCACATCAGTCACTGGCTTTATTAATAAGTGCATCGAGGACATCAGTGGTGTACTGGGCCGTACGCACTACCCTTTGTTTTATTTAATGAGAACACATTSTCATTTACAGCAACGACCTGGGGAATAGTTACAGGGGAGAGGAGGGGAATGAATGAGTCAATTASTAGCGCCTTGTGGTCAGATGCCAAGCAATTGTCATACCAAGCGAGGATGCAGCCTGTTAAAATGCTCTCAGTGGTGCAGCAGTAGAACCTTTTGAGGATCTGAGGGCCCACGCGGCCATGCCAAATCTTTTCAGCCTCCTGAGTGGGAAAAGGCGTTGTCGTGCCCTCTTCCTGACTGTGTTGGTGTGTTTGGACCATAATAGATCCTTAGTGATGTGGACACAGAGGAACTTGAAGCTCTCATCCTGCTCCACTACAGCTATGGCAATGAAAATGGGGGACTGCTCGGCCCACCGTTTCCTGTAGTTCACGATCATCATGCAACAGAATGCACAGTAGGAGGCTGATGGAATCAGTGTGGTTGAACATTAAATTGCAGTAAGAGAAAACACTCAAATAGAATTTGCTAGAAATATAATAATAATAATATAATATTAAATTTAGCAGACACTTATCAAAAGCAACTTACCGTAGTGTGTGACATGCATTTAGAAATCTAGAATATATACCTCAGATTCCCTATTTAAGATGCAAAGTATTTCTGTTACTGTTAAACGCTAGAATACAATTCCTTTAGTGAGCCTGACATGTTGATAGTGTGTGTTTCCATGACAACAGCTACCTTCCATGGTCTGGAATATGAATATTGACAGAAGGTTATGGGTTGAAGGCGTTGACTTTTACTCTCCCTGGGTGTAAATAAGACAAATAGTAAGGCGCTTGGCAAGAATACATGTAATATATTCTCTACCCTGTCATAAGGCTCCATGCCCATGGCTGGTTTACCTTGAGATGAAAAAGATAATGATCAAAGTATTTTAATTGCTCTCTTTTTTCCCTGATCCAAGCATATGGCACATTGATGCTGCAGTTAATGTGGGCTCCCAGGCGAGAGATGTCTTCTGAATGCTCCGTACACACTAACTAATGAACACGTCTGTGATAGATTACAGCGAGTGAACTCTCAAGGGGGTGATAAAGAAAGACTTACTTAAATAGGACACACTGTGTCTAGTTCTACTATCTATCCATCTACCTCAATATACCCACTGACTGAATGCATGGGATTCCCCTTTAGAGAGATGATGCAAGGTCAAATCATGACAAAAGATCTATGTGATGTACAGTAACAACAAAGCATACTGTAATGGAGGCAGACAAACATTAACTGTCTTTTTGTCTCTTACAAAAGAGAAATCTGTGAGTCCTCCAGTGAGGAACACAGCAGAGCCGAGCATCATGAGTGTGAGAATGATGAAGGTACCAGATTGTGTGATGTACAGCTGAGAGCCCAGCCTGTACGGCCTCTCTGTGATGTGCAATCTGTTACCTGGCTTTGCCCTTCACACACTGGAAGACACAGAGTAACACTGTTTGATGCTGCAGGTTTTCCACCTTTCATTTTCAAGAAGCATATTTCCCGACGCTTCACAACACAAAGGCTAAATCGGATGAAACACAGGAGTTGGTATGATGACATGGATGGGTTGATTCGTTCCTATTGTTTATGAAAAGGCGTGMAGGCCCATATTAGCTTGATGCTAATTCAGAAGACAAGCTGTTAATTTATCCCATGCAGCAAACTAAACCAATGACTTCTTTCACATGGTTACACATGGCAATACACCAAGCCATAACATTAGCTGACTAATTGCCTCATGAATTCCCGTCTGGGTGAGTGAGTGTAGCCACAGTGTAATGCCTAGTGACTAAGCTGATTTAAACCAATAAAGAGGCACTAGGACTCTAATGAACAAGCTTAACAAGTGATGATTCTTTTGTATGACACTGGCCTTTTTCACACCTCCTCCCATTCAGGCATGAACCTTAGCATCAGGCAGTGTTATGACTGATGACTGACCACCAAGTTAGAATTTTGCCACCCAATTCGCTTTTACTCTATGCTTGCGTGTACCGCATGCTGTGTGGCTGTGTAGGGTAAACCTCTTAGTTGTCGGTAGTTGGGACTGTCGTTCAGACGCGTGTGTATTGAAATTCAGCTTTAGAAGCACTGCTGTGGGAAGAGATGCATGACCCTCCACCAAACCCCACCCCAGCTACCATGAGAACCCTGCCCCATCTCCCATGTTGGCCAGTCAATAGTGGGTGAGTCATCGCCCATTTTTAGTTTGTTGAAGATCAAATGTCTCTCACATTGGAATCCATTAGTACATGGGGCAGTGGCTATTTAATAGGATCTCTACAGTATCGCCAATGTCTTCTTTTCCACACAGTCAATTTTAACTGTGATCTTGTGCCAACTGTAGCAATTAGCCACACACCAAAAATACTGTAATGCTAGAACTTGATTCAGACACTGCTCTTCAACAATTTGCTACATTATTTCACATGTTTTTTTGTGTTCATTAAATAAATGTGTAGCCCTGATGAATTGGTTCCTTTGTATTTTAAATTGCAGTTAGTTGATTTCAAACTGCATTGCAATGCTTAAACAGATTATGCAAATGTTTTGTGCTGCTGCCTTTATTTTAATACCTGGAATAATGTGAGCGTTTACTTCTATGGAGGTTAGAGTGGATCTAAGTTGTTTATGTGCTCCTTCTTTGCACATTACATTATCATAGCATAGTGCTCCGCTGCCTCTTACTCTAACTAATCCTAAAGACTAATCCTGTTGTAAATCATTAGTATTTTAAAGATGCACTACGCAGAAATCGATCCGCCATTTCCTGGTTGCTAAAATTAGAATAGTTTGCCTAATTTCGGTTTATATGAAAAAACAGGCAAGTATAGTGTAGAGAATCATTGTACCATCTAAACTGCTGTGAAATATACTTTCCACAACTAAAAACATTGTATTTTCAGCTGTTTGAACCTGGTGTACAAAAGGAAAAGGAAAAGACAAAAAAATATATACTATGAGAATGACAGATCTAGAACCCGTTGCTATGTGAATTTGGTCGGGTAACGCAAAAAGTTACATATTGCAGCTTTAACTCTGTTGGTCTGACATGACTTGGTTATTTTTTAAATTCTTACTACTTTCAAGTGATGGTGGTTTTATGCTAAACCAGGCTACAAGTTCTCTGTTTCATTCCTGCATGGCTGCCTGCATGTGATTTCTTCCAATTGAAAATGTGGATCTAACCAATCTCCTTGGTTAGATATCAAAGAACACTATTTATCATTCAGATGTTTGCCCCGCAGAGTTGGTGATGCTTGTCACATTATAATTTATGTATGTATTTGTTATTTATTTATAGTACTTTATTGCTAGTTTAATGTACATACAGTTGAAGTTGGAAGTTTTTAAATGCACCTTAGCCAAATACATTTAAACTCAGTTTTTCATCATTCCTGACAATCCTAGTAGAAATTCCCTGTCTTAGGTCAGTTAGGATCACCACTTTATTTTAAGAATGTGAAATGTCAGAATAATAGTAGAGTGAATTATTTCAGCTTTTATTTCATCACATTGCCAGTGGGTCAGAAGTTTAAATACACTCATTTAGTATTTGGTAGCATTGCCATTAAATTGTTTAACTCGGGTCAAACATTTTGGGTAGCCTTCCCACAAGCTTCCCACAATAATTTGGATGAATTTTAGCCCATTCCTCATGACAGAGCTGGTGTAACTGAGTCAGGTTTGTAGGCCTCCTTGCTCGCACATGCTTTTTCAGTTCTGCCCACACATGTTCTATAGCATATATGTCAGAGTCAAGGCCCGCGGGCCACATCCGGCCCGCGAGAAGGTTTTTTACGGCCCCTGGGATGATCTTGATTTAATTATTAGAAACCGGCCCGCAGACCGCAGCAAGCCGGCAGCCCGCAGATCTTTAAACCGCACCAATACTACATTTCCCACAATGGCAACGGTGACGCAACCGAGCAGTAGGCTGCTTCATTTCAATATTTATTGGCACAGCAGTCGTCAGCATCACAGTAAAATTAACTTTCAGATACCCATCAACAAAATGGCAAAACGGAAGGTGGACACTGAGAACCGGGGGGTTTCAAACAAGGTGGGAGTCGGAGTATATGGTTCACGGAGGTAGCTGGAAAACCTGTGTGCTTCTGTGTGGAGAAAGTGTGGCGGTACTGAAAGAGTATAATCTGAGACGACATTATGAACGAAACACGCGGACCAAAAACAAGAATATGGACACTGGAACAAAGGCTACAAAAAGGCAGAGGAATTTAAACGAGGCCTCAAATCTCGACAGGCTCTGTTCAAAAAGCCAAAATCACAAGGCCAGGCTGCTGTCAAGGCCAGTTTTATTTGGCAGAAGAGATCGCAAACAGCCCGCCATTTACGGAGGGGATTTCATCAAAAACTGGCATGATTAAAGTTTGTGTACGACAGATTGCCCAGAAAAAAGGCACTCTTTTTAAATGTGAGTCTGAGCAGAAACACCATTGCCGAGAAGAGTAGACCAGTTGTCCATCAATCTAAAAGAGCAGCTTGTGAAAAGGGAAAAGATTTCATTGCAATCCTTGGCTGTGGATGAGAGCACCGACATTCTGACATTGCCCAGTTGTCAATTTTCATCCGCGGAGTGGACTCCAGCCTAAGCGTGACAGAGGAGTTTTTGGCTTTACGTCCTATTGCAGTGGCACAACTACGGGCATGATTTGTATGAAGAGGTGTCAAGATGTGTAAATGAGATGGAGCTGCCTTGGGAAAAAACTCGTGGGTTTGACAACCGACGAACAGCACCTGCGATGTGTGCGACACGGACGGACTGGTGGCGAAGATACGGGAAAAGATGCAAGAGGAAAACGCGACAGGTGAGAACTTTCGACGCGATTTGCTGACTTTGAAGCACAAAAAAGCAGGTTGGAACTGCTCGGTAACCCATTTGCTGTTGACGTGGAAAGCTCACCACCAAACTCCAAATGGAGTTGATTGACCTCCAATGCAATTGGATGCACTGAGGCAAATATGGCGGCAGTGGGTGCTGCGGAGTTCGCCCCGTTTCCTCCCCGCACACAATGCCCAGCTGCGCAGTCCGAGGCTGCTCAAACTTGTCTATGTTTGCAGCACATACCTGTGTGAACAACTGTTTTCTTTGATGAAACCTGAACAAAACATCACACAGAAGTCGAACTTACTGCTGAACACCCCACTCAATTCTGAGGATTTCCTCAGTCAGAGCCTTACCCCCGAACATTGATGAACTTGTGAAAAAGATGCGGACACCACAAGTATCCCCTCAACCTAAACAAAGTGAACATTACGGTGCAATCACATATTTAGAGTTTTTACTCAGTTCAAGTTAAAAGTTAAAGTTTAATATTTGTTTTCACTGCATGTTACTTCTCCTTAAACAAAGTGTTGTTTTTTGATTAATAGATTTTTGCACTTTATTTATTGTATTTCATCCAATATATTTTAAAAATATTTCAGTTGAGTGGATGATAGAAAAATTGCTAGTTATGTTTTTTCTTTGAAGTAAATTTAGCCCACTTTTTGCTAAAATAGAAAATATAGGCCTACTGATGGTGCCTTGAATACCGGTTTCTTTCATTTAATGTTCAGTTATGGGGATATATAAGGAATTTGTCTTTTGTGTCTGTTGAAAATTAAAGATTACTGACAGAGCCATAAGAAAATATTGCTTGTATTTATCTGATCATATTGGAATATATTGTGTTAGGTTTTCAGTAGGTTCAATTAGTTCACTAGACTATATGCGTCATTTAAAAATTTTTCAATGAACATTCGAACAGTCCGGCCCTCGGCTTGTAGCTAAATTTTATTTGCCCTCCGTCCATTTGACTTTGACACCCCTGTTCTATAGGATTGAGGTCAGGGCTTTGTGATGGTCACTACCAATACCTTGCGCTTTGTTGTCCTAAGCCATTTTGCCACAATGTTGGAAGTATGCTTGGGGTCATTGTCCATTTGGAAGACCTATTTGCGACCAAGCTTAACTTCCTGACTGATGTCTTGAGATGTTGCTCAATATATCCACATCATTTTCCTGCCTCATGATGCCATCTTTTTGTTGAAGTTGCACCAGACCCTCCTGCAGCAAAAGCACCCCCACAACATGATGCTCCACCCCCGTGCTTCACGGTTGGGATGGTGTTCTTCGGCTTGCAAGCCTCCCCCTTTTCCTCCCAACATAACGATGGTCATTATGGCCAAAAAGTTCTATTTTGTTCATCAGACCAGAGGACATTTCTCAAAAAGTACGATCTTTGTCCCAGTGCAGTTGCAAACCGTAGTCTGGCTTTTTATATGGCGGTTTTGGAGCAGTGCTTCTTCCTTGCTGAGCGTCTTCAGCTAAAGTTGATATAGGACTCATTTTACTGTGGATATAGATACTTTGTACCTGTTTCCTTCAGCATCTTCACAAGGTCCTTTGCTGTGTTCTGGGATTGATTGCACTTTTCGCACCAAAGTACGTTCATCTCTAGGAGACAGACACGTCTCCTTCCTGACGGTATGACGCTGTTGGTCCCATGGTGTTTATACTTGCATACTATTGTTGTACAGAACGTGGTACCTTCAGGCGTTTGGAAATTTCTCCCAAGGATGAACCAGACTTGTGGAGGTCTACAATAATTTTTTCGGAGGTCTTGGCTATTTATTTTGATTTCCCCATGATGTCAAGCAAAGAGGCAGTGAGTTGGAAGTAGGCCCTGAAATACAATCCACAAGTACACCTCCAATTGACTCAAATGATGTCAATTAGCCTATCAGACAGGCTTCTAAAGCCATGACATAATTTTCAGGAATTTGCCAAGCTTTTTAAAGGCGCAGTCAACTTAGTGTATGTAAACTTCTGACCCACTGGAATTGTGATACAGTGAATTATAAGTGGAATAATCTGTCTGTCAACAATTGTTGGAAAAATTACTTGTGTCATGCACAAAGTAGATGTCCTAACCAACTTGCCAAAACTATAGTTTGTTAARGAGAAATTGGTGGAGTGGTTGAAAAACGAGTTTCAATGACTTAAACCTAAGTGTATGTAAACTTCCGACTTCAACTGTATCTACCTTAATTACCTCGTACCCCTGCACACCGACTCGATACTMGTACCCCATGTATATAGTAAAGTTATGGTTACTCATTGTGTATTTTTTTACAGCTTTTATTATTAATTTTCTATTGTTTCTCTATTTTCTTTCTCTCTGTATTGTTGGTAGGGGACAATAAGTAAGCATTTGACTGTTAGTCTACAACTGTTGTTTACAAAGCATGTGACAAATAACATTTGATTTGATTTTTGATTTGATTTTGTCCATCACTTCCCATTTCAGTTTAGTTTCTGGGACCAATGAGTAACACATAGCCAAGTCCCTTATGGCAACCTATTCCCTACATAGTGCACTACTTTTGATCAGGGCCCTATGTAGGGAATAGGGTACCATTTGGGACACAGTCCCATGCCAGGTGGACACGTGTGTGCCATTTGGACAGACTGATGCTAAGTGGCACTCTAAAACGATCCAGACGGAAATAATTGTAACTTATGTCGACAGAAAATCGGACTCATCAGGGGTCTACACCCTTCTTRTCCCCCCCTGTTCCTACCCTTATGTCTTCTCGTGTTACCCACGGCGCTGCCAAAATGGGATAACAGGCATCATTTTGTTGAGGTTTTTATGACGGACATGTTTGTTCCCCCAACCATTCAATAGAGTAATGAATTTAATAAGCAACAGCCTCCTTCCCCTAACGCTGTATACGCTGCATGGAAGCCCCCAGTAATGAAGGTTTATGTGATGTGCTAAACAGCCTAACGTCCTTTGCTCTCATTACAGAGGCTTTCACAGCCTGCTAACAGCTCCTCAGTCAAGCTTGAATAACAGGCCAAGATGAGGAACTACGTCCCAAATGGCACCCTATTTCCTCGGGCTCATAGGGCTCTGGTCAAAAGTAGTGCACTATGCAGGGAATAGAGTGCCATTTGGGACGTAGTCAAGCTGTACACAACTTCCACTGAATGGAAAGAGAGGCTTTTAGATTGGGTTTATTACACCAAATATCCTTGAATGGAAGGTAGACTCTATGTCCAGGTTAGGACAAGGGATACTTTTGGAAGTAACGATGACTTCCATATAATGTGCAAAGGATGTGCTTTATTGATTTTTACTAAATCATATTTTTCTGGATCTTTATTTTCCTGGTTCCATTGTGAAATAGCATACCTTACCGATTGTATCCTTAGATGTATTATGAATACGTTCCAAATGGCACCCTATTCCTTTTATAGTGTACTACTTCTGACCAGGGCCTATAGGTAACTATTAAGGGATTGTGCCATTTGGGAAGCAATCACTGTGTGTAGTCAGGTGAGTAGACATGAGCTCTTAGTAGCAATGTACTAGTGCTTATGTGGCGACGATTATCGCTGTAGTGGCTTGATGTCCACCTATGYGCCTATTTCAATAATTTACTCGAGATTACATTTAGCCATGACTGGTTGTTCGCTGCTCTGAAGTGGCATTGAACAACAAACTGTTCATCTTTGGAAAATAACTGGATTAAACACAGAGGAGGCTTTAGAAAYGCTTGGACTGTGAAAGCAAGCCTGATATGTAAATGTATAGTTATTTTCCCCATGACAATCTAATAGCCTGCTGCACATGCTATTTTATGTATGCATGTGTTCAGCCTAAACACTACATTACTGTTTTTTACAAAAATACACCATTAAACATCATATTATACTGGAAGGGTTACCATTACAGTGTCTATTCAGCTTCCACTCCACACTGATACTCTACATATTAGGAAAAAAACACTCACCGAAAAATGTCAATTTCCAAATTCACCCGATTTCAGCACTAAATAGGTCAGCAGGCCTGGGGCCATAGGTTTCAAGCGTCTCAGAGTACTAGTTTTGCCTTTTAGATCATAATGAGTAACATGACATGGACAGGGGGACCTGGGGCCTTAGTTATCAAGAAATTGGTCCTAACTGCCCGAAAATTCTCAGAATTTCGCAAATTTGGTCCTAATTTTACGCATAGGAGTAAGAGCATGTTATCAACATTCTTATGACATAAAAGTAGTCTACTCATATCTCAGGGTGTATTTAAGAGAGCTCAAGAGGTGTCTTAACTGGTTAGGAGTTGCCAGACGACGGCAAGCACACACATTTAGGGAGAGGTGTGTTTTAAAAACATTTGATAATGACAATTTAATCAAAAGATATCGGTTAGCATCACGGACACGGTCAGTCTATTTATCCATCTATGGGATGAGCGTGTGCTCTCTCCATAGAGATCAAAGTTATCGCCACTTTATGCTTCTTGGCTACAGAAAAAAATGCAGCTGTCTAACCGCGATGATTTGGGTCCATCACAGACTACTATCAGCAAAGCAATCTGTCAAACCCTGATGGCATTTACGGCTCCTCAAATCATCGAAGGTTCATTGATTTTCCCATCAGTCAACGCCAGATTATTCAAAAACAAGCTGTTTTAATGCAAATCGCTGGTTTTCCGGGAGTTGTTGGCGTCATTGACTGTACTCACATTAAAATCATTGCCCCACACATGGATGAGGACACGTTCATCAATCGAAAGCTGTACCACAGTATTGGGCTACAGTATATAGTGTACTTTATTTCAGCATAATTAACATATTAATCTATATAAAATGAGATGTACAATTATTTTATCTGAAGGGCTCACAAGATCACAAGGAGCGTGGTATAAAGGGGATTGGCCAGTGGAAGATATTACATGTGCTCCATGGAGGGATGCGTCACAGCCCAAGGATAGTCTGCCGCATAATAATGGATTGAGCAATATTGCAGGACATCTACAAACTACGGCTGATCCCTCTACCTTCCGACGATGGAAACCCAGAAACTGATAGTGACGAAAGTGATGGAGACGATGATAATGCGCACCCCAGTGCCACAGGTGAAGAGGGAACTCTTTTCTGCCAGCTGATGGCCGACCTTCACTTTAGGTAGGCTGACACAGCAATCTCCATACTTCGTTTGGTGCTGTGTGAGCACAGGAGAATGGTCTGGCAGAACCCAATATCTAGCCACTGATAAACATTAAGCTATTGGAATGAAAAAGTGTCATACAGATATGCCATAGTGGACTAACATGTAAGTATAGGCTAGATTTCTGTGAACAAATAAGCACACCATATTTTTTTAAGCGTTTTTATTGCAAGAGAGTAATATTCCTCCTACAAATGCAAAACTTGTAAAAATGTTTTGTTTTCTCCAGTTGCGTCTGAGCAATGTCGGGTGGCAGTGGTTAGAGCGTTGGACCAGTAACCGAAAGGTTGCTGGATCGAATCCGCGAGCTGAAAAATCTGTCGTTCTGCCCCTAAACAAGGCAGTGAACCCACTGTTCCCCGGGCGCCGTTATGGCAGCCCTCCGCACCTCTCTGATTCAGAGGGGTTGGGTTAAACGTGGAAGACACATTTCAGTTGAATTCATTKAGTTGTACAACTGTCCTCCTCGGGGTTTGATGGAACCAGACCTTCTGTGGATCTGCTGGTGGATGGGGCATCCTGCAGCAACAGCGAAGTGGAGATCCCCTCAGACGCTGTGCCAGACGCTAGAGATGCGCTGCAACAATATAATTATTGTTTTCAGTTTAGCTTACCAATAAAACTTCTACTTTTTTAATCAAAATATCATGTGAAGTGTTTTAAATTCAACATTAAGCTTAAATCCTACTTATCCCACTGCACATTGGCCCTGAAAAGCGCAGCGTCTTGGCCCTCTCCAATACCGGAGAGGGTCACATTTGAGCARCCCAGGTACATTCAGCTATGGCACTGGGGGGTTTAGGTGGAGGGCCACCTCCTGAATGCAGAGAATACCCATTAGACAACAAAATAGTCTACTTTACAGTGTGGATAACATAGCAACTGAATTTAGGCCTATCTGTTTTTTTCCGTTTGCCTGCAGAAGTTGGCCACCTCCAACCTACAGTTTGATAGTGTGAGTGTGAAGGTGAACGGAAAGGCTCTGGAGCAACGAACTGCCCTTGCTGTCTCTGCCTGGCCGGTTCCCCTCTCTCCACTGGGATTCTCTGCCTCTAACCCTATTACAGGGGCTGAGTCACTGGCTTACTGGTGCTCTTTCATGCCGTCCCTAGGAGGGGTGAGTCACTTGAGTGGGTGAGTCACTGACGGTGATCTTCCTGTCTGGGTTGGCGCTCCCCCTTGGGTTGTGCGTGGCGGAGATTTTTGTGGGCTATACTCGGCCTTGTCTCAGGATGGTAGTTGGGGGTTGAAAATATCCCTCGTGGTGTGGGGGCTGTGCTTGGCAAAGTGGGTGGGGTTATATCCTTCCTGTTGGCCCTGTCCGGGGGTATCATCGGATGGGGCCACAGTGTCTCCTGACCCTCCTGTCTCAGCCTCCAGTATTTTATGCTGCATTAGTTTATGTGTTGGGGGCTAGGGTCAGTTTGTTATATCTGGAGTACTTCTGTCTTATCCGGTGTCCTGTGTGAATTTAAGTATGCTCTCTCTAATTCTCTCTTTCTCTCTTTCTTTCCTCCTCTCGGAGGACCTGAGCCCTAGGACCATGCCTCAGGACGACCTGACATGATGACTCCTTGCTGTCCCCAGTCCCTGGCCGTGCTGCTGCTCCAGTTTCAACTGTTCTGCCTGCGGCTATGGAACCCTGACCTGTTCACCGGACGTGCTACCTGTCCCAGACCTGCTGTTTTCAACTCTCTAGAGACCGCAGGAGCGGTAGAGATACTCTTAATGATCGGCTATGAAAAGCCAACTGACATTTACTCCTGAGGTGCTGCACCCTCGACAACTACTGTGATTATTATTATTTGACCATGCTGGTCATTTTAATAACATTTGAAGACATCGTTGGCCAAGTTCTGTTATAATCTCCACCCGGCACAGCCAGAAGAGGACTGGCCACCCCTCATAGCCTGGTTCCTCTCTAGGTTTCTTCCTAGGTTTTGGCCTTTCTAGGGAGTTTTTCCTAGCCACCGTGCTTCTACACCTGCATTGCTTGCTGTTTGGGGTTTTAGGCTGGGTTTCTGTACAGCACTTTGAGATATCAGCTGATGTATGAAGGGCTATATAAATACATTTGATTTGATTTGATAGGATGGTGTACCAGCGTTTTTCACATTCTTCAGGAGCTCTTATAGAAAAATGAAATGTGCTGTTTATTAATTCAGAGATGGCTCTCCACGAGTCATTCTTGTGCTGGCTGGTCAATGTAGGATTACATTTGCCCTTGATAATAGTTTTGTATTTCTCAACTTGCTCTGCAAGTAAAATATTGTACTTTCCTCCTCCCACCAGTTCGGTTTTCTATTTATTTCCAACAATATGACATGATGTGTTTAAAAAAGCTAGAAACTGAAAAGGGATTTGTAGTTCTACAGTATGTAAAGAGGGTAATGTGAGAGCTGTTCATAATGTCCTCTCAAACTCATTTGGTGAGTTAGGCTAATCTATCTCTCACAACAGTGCCAACCTTTCATACGCTGGTGTGCCTGGGATTATTATTTCATCTAAATAGGCCTAATAACCAATGTTATATTGGCCWACACTATTATGATTATATTTTATGATGATTACATTTTAATATAACAATAAAAAGAAGAAATAATAGCATACAAAACAAACATCGTAACACTATGTTGCTAGGCCTATAATTGGTTTGATATTAATGTTGCTTAAATGTATCAGTGTTTTTGGAAATGTGGAATCCACTCAGTGTGCCCTTTTTCTACTCAAACTACAAAATGTCATCACACTTTCACTTAACGGCTCTTCTCATGTCATAAAAACGTGCTGAGATCAAGTCATACGACTGAGTCCTACTCATTGCTGGGAGCAGGGGAGAGATGCTTGATAACTACCTTTTAGGTCCTATTCTGAGCGGTGAGTAAATTAGGTCACAGTAATACTTTTAGCGCAATTCCTAGMAGTAATTCTGAGACGCTTGATAACTACGGTCCCTGATCCTAGATCAGCACTCCTACTCTCAGATGCTTTACAGGCCCTGAGCAGCTGAAGTTCCCATGATACACATGCAAGCCAAGGAGGTACTGGCACACTCTATTACCTCTGGAATGGCACGGCAATTGAATTATCCCAGCTAGGGTATAGGCGTCAGCATTTTGTCTTTGGAGGACCTGTTAACATGAACAGTGTCAGTGTGAGTGAATCATCTTTCACAATCAGCCATCTGTGTGATGTACCCTGGGCTGGGAAATGGGACTACTGCAGATGGAGAGATGTCTCAGCTGTGAAAGGATTGGCTGGGTTTACTTTGGACCGTATCATGCAGATCCAGAAGGAGCTAGGAGCTGGGCGCTAGCAAGAGAGCATACAGCTGTAGGATCTTAAACCTCTAAAAGTCTAAGCTGTATAGGAGATATAAGAAATCTCAGGAGATTACACATATTTAACCCCTTATATTTGATGGCACCAAACTACCTCCATACTTCCATTAGTTTGTACGGGTTACCTTCAGACACTTGTGGGGGTCATAGACCAAAGAGTCTCCCTTTTCCATAGAGTGGTCATATTAGTTTGTAGACCGTTCAGACGCTTTCGTGAGAAGATCAATTTTCGGGATGTCTCATGGTCGGTCCGGCGCGAAAAGAGATGGCCGCCCTCGCTTCGTGTTCCTTGGATTATGCAGTATTTGTGTTTTTACGTGTTATTTCTTACATCGGTACCCCGGGTAATCTTAGGTTTCATTACATACAGTCGGGAGGAACTACTGAATATACGATTAACGTCAACTCATCATCGTTCCTACCAGGAATATGACTTTCCGAGAACGGATCCAGTGTTTTGCCTTCCACCCAATACAATGGATCTGATCCCAGCCGGCGACCCTGTGCGACGCTGAAAAAGGGGAAAACGAGGCGGTCTCGTGGTCAGGCTTCGGAGACGGGCGCACATCGCGCTCCACTCCCTAGCATACTACTCGCCAATGTCCAGTCTCTTGACAATAAGGTTGATGAAATCCGAGCACGGGTAGCATTCCAGAGAGACATCAGGGATTGCAACGTGCTCTGCTTCACGGAAACATGGCTTAACTCAAGGGACGCTAACGGAGTCGGTGCAGCCAGCTGGTTTCTTCATGCATCGCGCCGACAGAAACAAACATCTTTCCGGTAAGAAGAGGGGCGGGGGGTATGCCTTATGATTAACGAGAAGTGGTGTGATCATTCATAACAACACACAGGAACTCAAGTCGTTCTGTTCACCTGATCTAGAACTCCTCACAATCAAATGTCGACAGCATTATCTACCAAGGGAATTCTCGTCAATCATAATCACAAGCGTATACATTCCCCCCAAGCAGACACATCGATGGCCTGAACGAACTTTATCTGACTCTTTGTAAACTGAAACCACACACCCTGAGGCTGCATTCATCGTAGCTGGGGATTTTAACAAGGCTAATCTAAAAACAAAACTCCCTAAATTCTATCAGCATATCGATTGTGCTACCAGGGCTGGAAAAACACTAGACATTGTTATACTAATTCCGCGACGCTTATAAGGCCCTCCCCCCCCCTTTCGGAAAAGCTGACCACGACTCCATTTTGTTGATCCGCCTACAAACAGAAACTCAAACACACAAGCTCCCGCGCTCAGGTCTGTTCAACGCTGGTCCGACCAATCTGAATCCACGCTTCAAGACTGCTTCGATCACGCGGATTGGAATATGTTCCGCATCGCGTCCAACACAATATTG
>NC_036859.1:25396050-25400497 GCF_002910315.2 Salvelinus sp. IW2-2015
TCCAGCAAACTGGCTCAAATTAAGATCCTACATCTGTAGTGTAGTTTGTACATGTTTCACTTTTAGATGTTGCTATTGCTTTCTTATTGCGTTTGTTTGTTTTCTAAATGGTGGTGTTTTAGGGGAAGTCTAACAGTCCATCACTTTGTGTTTGCAGTTTGTTTAAAAAAAGGGTATTTGCAGTGTGTTTAAAAAAAAGTATGTTTGCCGTGTTTGCAGTGTTTTCCTCTTTATCAGTGTGCTTTCTTAAGGTGACATTTGTGGTTTCTTCAATGCTTACGAAAACTGATACTAAAGTGTTTAAAGGGCATTGGGGACTTTGTTGCTGTTTTCTAGGAGTTTGACCCTGAACTATGTGTAAATCTCAAAGGCTAGTTGACACACACAGGTAGGGTTAAAGTGCATAGTCACTTTACCCCTACCTACATGTACATATTTCCTCAACTAACCTGAACCACTGCACATTGACTCGGTACCGGTACCTCCTATTGTTATTTTGTTACTTTTTTAGATTTTTTTTTTTTTTAAACTTTAGTTTATTTAGTAAATATTTTCTTAATTCTTATTTTTCTTAAAACTGCATTGTTGGTTAAGGGCTTGTAGGTAAGCATTTCACGGTAATGTCTACACTTGTTGCATTCAGCGCATGTAACAAATACATTTGATTTGATATTGCCTTGAAAAGTTATGTTTCAGACAACATACATCTGTGTGATATTTTCAGCTTGATCTTAGGAAACACTGAGTTGCAAGGCAAGGCGGTCTTTAAGAAGGAAGCTTTCATGCTGTTGTTGACAATGTTATCATCMCGTTAGTTCAAGAAACTGTCACTTAAGCAGCACTAGTAAACAGACCAGCAGCTAGCCATATCTCACTGTTCCCATTGGACCCTCAACAGCCTCTCATAACTCTGAGTAGCCCACTGCAGAAACTGCCCTATCACAGGACCAGTCTTACTAATGTCATGTAGGCCCATTTGATATGTCTGAATTGTATTACTAGCAAAAAATGTTTTGAATTTAAATCATTTCAAATTATTTCTCAATAAAGATTTGAACTGTTCGTTAGAAATCCTGAATTGCCTAATGCTTACCTCTTAGAAGCAGTTAAATAACAAATATTTGAGAATATTACAATTGTATATGGATTGATTTGCCCATCAGAAATGAGATGTCTAGCCAAGAAAACCGTTGCTACGGTGTCCATATTAGGACAGCCTCAGTCTCAATGATTGCAGAGTCTGAGGCTGTCCTAATATGGGCACCACATGTGTTTATCATATAAGATGAATCTATCACTGTGTTTGTCATCTTATAGGAATCTATCACTGATTGGCTAATGACCAGGGAGTCTTCCAACAGCAGCTTCCTGTGTGTACATATTGTGAGCCCAGTGTGATATCACAACTGGGATGGAACCTAATCCCTCTCCTGTCCCACCTATCAGCAGACATAATTACTGACTCTATAGTAGACTCCAATCTAGGCCACTTTCTTTTCTTCTCCTTATGTGAATGTTGCTCCTGATGAAACCCTGATAAAGGCAGCATAGCTGTCAAAACGTTCGTATTCATTACATGTATTGCATCGGAGCCATGAGAGTTGATGAAAAATAGGGATAGGGTTGTAAAGAATCGAAGTTGCAACTGAAGAACAAAATGAGTCGAGCAGAAATTACAATAAGAGGCATTTTAGATCTGCCTTTACAAAACACAGCAAGATATTTCTTATGCCTTTTCTAAAAAGATTCTGTGTGGAAAACGCTGATTTCTACATTAACATGACCACTAACTTTAACTTGCTAGTTATCTAAAACAGGGCATCATATACTGTAGCTTTCTGCCGTGTTTGAGAAAGCTGTACAGCTGCCACTGCTGTCTTGATTTCCTTGTGTTATTTCTCCTCTCAATTCTCAGCCTGTCTGCTTCCCCGACCACTTCCCAGTCAGAGGAGGCAGGCCCGTTGCCCTAGCGACTCCAGACTCCACACAGAGCCAGTACTGTTCTTCCTTRACACAAGTATGCATCAAAACTTTGTTGATCTGTACAATGTCTTTCGTTAGCAATCGCTTGTAACTGTCCAAACTCACCAAAAACGACATTCGGTAGCTCCTACCTARGGTGCATTCGGAAAGTATTCAGACCCCTTGACTTTTTCCAGACTTTGTTACATTACAGATTTATTCTAAAATGGATTAAAAAAAATATTAATCAATCTACACACAGTACCCCATAATGACAAAGCCAAAATAAAAAACAGAAATACCTTTTTTACGTAAGTATTCAGACCCTTTGCTATGAGACAGAAAATTGAGCTCAGGTGCATCCTGTTTTCATTGATCATCCTTGAGATGTTTCTACAATGTGATTGGTGTTCAATTGATAGAACATGATTTGGAAAGSCACACACCTGTCCATATAAGGTCCCACAGTTGACCGTGCATGTCAGAGCAAAAACCAAGCCATGAGGTCGAAGGAATTGACCGTAGAGCTCCAAGACAGCACTGTGTCGAGGCACAGATCTGGGGAAGGGTACCAAAAAATGTTTGCAGCATTTAAGGTCCCCAAGAACACAGTGGCCATCATTCTTAAATAGAAGAAGTTTGGAACCACCAAGATTKTTCCTAGAGATGGCCGCCCAGCCAAATGGGGGAGAAGGGCCTTGGTCAGGGAGGTGAACAAGAACCCGATGGTCACTTTGAAAGAGCTCGAGAGTTCCTGTGTTGATATGGGAGAACCTTCCAGAAGGATAACCATCTCTGCAGCACTCCACCAATCAGATCGTTATGGTTGAGTGGCCAGACGGAAACCACTCCTCTATAAAAGGCATATGACAGCCCGCTTGGAGTTTGCCATAAGGCACCTAAAGGACTCTCAAAACATGAGAAACAAAATTCTCTGGTTTGATGAAAACAAGATTGAACTCTTTGGCCTGAATGCCAAGCGTCACGTCTGAAGGAAACCTCGGCAGCCTCCTATCGGTAGCTGGGTGGTGGCGCATCATGTTGTGGGGATATTTTTCAGCGTTAGGGAGCTAGAAGGTTCACCTTCCAACAGGACAACGACCCTAAGCACACGCCAAGCATGCAGGAGTGGCTTCGGGACAAGTCTCTGATGTCCTTGAGTGACCCAGCCAGAGCCCGGACTTGACCTGAACGAATATTTCTGGAGAGCCCTGAAAATATCTGTGCAGCGATGCTCCCCATCCATGACAGAGCTGTGAGAGGATCTGCAGATGAAGACTGAGAGAAACTCCCCAAATACAGGTGTGCCAAGCTTGTAGCATCATACTCGAGAAGACTCGATGCTGCCAAAGGTGCTTCAACAAAGTACTGAGTAAAGGGTCTGAATACGTATGTAAATGTAATATTTTTATTTTGTATTTTTTATAAATTAGCAAAGAATTATTGGGTAGTGTGTGTAGATTGATGAGGGAAAAAACTATTGAATCCGTTTTAGAATAAGGCTGTAACGTAACAAAATTTGGAAAAAGTCAAGAGGTCTGAATACTTTCCAAAGGCACTGTATACTGCTGGAACAGGTTTATCAATTTTGGATGCAATTTGAATGGAGTTGATGGTGAGAGAGAAAGACTGCAAGAGAGTGCTTGATATTTGAGTGTTAGGCTGTTTTAAAACTTAGCCGCTGCAACAAGAACAACAATAAATGACTAAATCTTTACAATTACAAAATAAGGTCAGATGGTTAAATTAGAAGCATATTCTGTCTTTATATTACTGTAGCATAGACTATGCTGCAATGTAGGCCTACCTGTCACCAGAAAAAAAGTTTAGGGGAAAAGGGAGCGATTTTGGGCAGTAAATCTCAATAACCGGGTTCCCGCCATTCAACCCTAGCCTGGTACCTACTACCATACCCCGTTCAAAGGCACTTAAATATTTTATCTGGCCCATTCACCCTCTGAATGGCACACATACACAATCCATGTCTCAATTGTCTCAAGGCTTAAAAATACTTATTTCACCTGTCCCCTTCCCTTCATCTAAACTGATTGAAGTGGATTTATCAAGTGACATCAATAAGGGATCATAGCTTTCACCTGGTCAGTCTATTTCATGGAAAGAACAGGTGTTTTTAATGTTTTGTACACTCAGTGTATGTATAACTTTCTGAGCTGGATTGCCTGTCTTTGCAATTAGTTTATTTTCGTTTGCGCTCATTAGCACATTTAGCTATCAGCCTCCATGGAAATTCGCTATTACTTGTGCTAATTTTGTTAGCATTCTGGTAACAGACTCCCAATGTTGTTTTTTGCTTTAAACCGGTAATTCCACAAATCCAGGATGAGAGAACGATATGAAAATCTGGATACTGATCAACCCTACTATTTGGTTTAAATCTGACTTCAGACCAAAGCTCTCCAACTCTGTTCCTGGAGAGCTACCATCCTGTAGGTTTTAACTCCAACCCTGTTCCTGGAGAGCTACC
>NC_036859.1:25401723-25464846 GCF_002910315.2 Salvelinus sp. IW2-2015
CTACCGTCCTGTAGATTTTAAATCCAACCCTGTTCCTGTAGATCTACCGTCCTGTAGATTTTAACTCCAACCCTGTTCCTGGAGAACTACCATCCTGTAGGTTTTTGGCTCCAACCCTAATCTAGCGCACCTGCTTCTAATAATTATTTGATAAGGTAGGTAAACTGAATCAAGTTAGTTCCAGGATGGAGTAAATCAGATAAAAGTGACAGCAGCTCCTCCAACCACAATGGAAACCATGGGAAACTCCACTGCCTGTGTGATGTAACCATGTACGTATGGGCATACATACATACATATGTAGGATCTTAATTTGAGCCAGTTTGATACAGCAGGAAAATAATCCTACAGCAACAGGAAATGTAAATTATTATGTGGATTATAATTAATGCACATTTTTGTAGGGGTAACGGAAAATCAAGTATTGCATTTCAAAGTGGAAATTACAAACTTCAGAAGCCTTTTTAAACCTCAAACACACTAAAACTTAAATGTCCTTTATTGCAGGGAAGTTCTACACAGGGTGATCAAAGTAAGATCCTACATCTGTACCATCTAGAGACCATCTCAACATACATGTTGTTCTTGCAAACAGCCATATAAATTATCCAGCGTCTTCTTCTTTTCCTGACCTGTTAATTGATACCATCAAATGCTAGCATTGCATCCTTGCAGGATGACTGGGATTATGGAAGTCAACAGATTCTTGATTGATTGCAGAGAAATCAAACTGAAGTCTCCTACAGACGCACAAGGCAACAGTCCCACGTCTAGTGCTGGTGAATTGTGATTGATGACAGCATTCCCCGTCTTCAATGTGTTTAGTTTCAGCTACTGAATACAAAGTGAAAGAACCAACTATATGCTCAAGTTCCTCTCTTGTTCTGCTGACCATCAACCATGGAATCAAGTTCTCCAGTATTAGTTCATAAAAAAAACACTACAGTATAAATYTTTCTGCACACAGTACCATCAGTAATGTGTTATATCTACACACTGTTTGTTTAATCAGAGCAGCTAGCTCCTGTATGCTCACCTGTTGTTCAGAACCCAGTCCTRAGTGTATTGGGACTGTCACACAGCAGTCTAGCTTCACTAAAGTACAGTCCTGTCCTCCTGCGCACTGGCTCACAGCCTGTACACAAACATAAAGCTGAGCTACAGAGGAGCAGTGTGCAGCATGGGTAGACCAACAAACAGTTATATAAATATATCACATCCAGTGGTTCATTGAGTTCAGTATCACAKTGTGCGTCCAAAATGGCACCCTATTCCCTATATAGTGCGCACATTTTTTACCATGGCTCTGGTCAAAAGTAGTGCCCTACATAGGGAATAGAGTGCCATTTAGGATGTCTCTCCATAAAGTTGATAAACTCACAAAACCTTTCCCTTCAGGAATGAACTCCATCTTCATCTGTACTTCCAAGGTTTCCTGTTATTTCAACATAGTTTCTTATAGCTGTCATACCCCCCTCAGTCAACATGAACCCTTTATCTCTTCTGATGTGACTGTGTGCGTCTAAATATCTGTCTTCTCTCCCTCTCTCTATGTCTCCCTCTGTCTGTCTCTCTCTCTGTCTTTCTGTCTCTGTCTCTGTCTCTCTCTGTCTCTCTCTCTGTCTCTCTCTCTCTCTCTGGACCAAGGGTAATATTTGCTAATGAGTGTCCCACTGCTGCTATGGCAACAGGCCCAGTGAGGCAAGTGCCTAGTGGAGCTCCACTGAGCCCAAATGTCACCCTATTCCCTTTATAGGGGTTAAGGGCACTGGAGGCTATTGGCCCTGGTCAAAAGTAGTACACTTCATAGGGAATAGGGTGTAATTTGGAATGTACATGATTCCACCAGCAGCCAGGCTGTACAGCTACAYTAGCTGATCACTGGTCCGCTGCCTACCACTACCGTGATGATGCATTATGCAGCGGTACCATTCACCACCCCATCCCTCCCCAGTCAGTCATCCCATCTGTTTTAATCAACTCCACTGGTCCTCCAGTGCCGGTACGGAGGGAGGGAGTACTAGCCTCGCGAAACACCCTGATACAGTCAAACTGAAATTTGCAGTGCAAAATAATCAGATCCTAAAGCAGGCTGCGGTTATCCTTGATGACAAATGGCTGAGTGAAGGAGGCCTCATTGAGATGAATGCTTGACTGTTGATAATTATTTTCATTAGGTTGTTGGCTGTTACCCAGCTGTAGCACAGCAGGTATACAGTAGCAGTGTAGCTTAGCCCAAAGCCTCCATCCCCCATCTGATCACGTGAAGGTTACGGTTGAAGGTCCCTGTCTGGCTGTTTCACCTTCAGCTGCCAAAGTGACCAGGTGTCATGAGCTACTCTCCCATCTGTTTCACCCTRTTGACACGTGGCAGAGCAGAAGCAGCACAGATTGTGGCTCCTGAATGACTTCACAGGCCCAGCACTAGAGGATGGACTCTGGGTGATCATGATGACTAGTCACAAATGGCACCCTATTCCCTACAAAGTGCACTACTTTAACCAGAATCCTATGAGCCACGGTCAAAAGTAACCATTTTTAGGAAATAGGATGTTATTTTGGATGTGGACACTGTAGTCTCTCACCCATAGAACAATGACTGGTCAGAGTAGAGCAGTGTGTGGATGCTCTGTTTTCAGACTTTTCAGGCAGGAAACAACTGCCATATTTCACTGTAAGTGTGACTTCATCAGATTATTTAAGCATGTGACATTTTTCGTTGCAATGTGATAAAATTWATGACAAAATAACAACAATTAGACACTCAGTTGTTTAATTACAAACTATTKATATTTCATCATGGGACATTGTTTTATTACATATAAAACACTATTTATCTTAAGCCGCTACAAGTTCCATTCTATGGTTCCCTCCCTCCATGTTTAATCTCTCTTTCATTAAGACCATATAACAACACCGTGATACAGTACAATCACTATGGCAAGGATCATAAAACACAAGCATGTAGGGTATTAATGAGGATCTGCCCATTAGTAGAACCTGTTGTTTAATGACATGGAAGACCTCCCTATAACATGCCATAACCCTGCTCATATAGCCTTTAACTTGCCTCAACCCTGGAGCAAAGGACTGTATCTACCCTAAGATGTTAGGGACCCCAGGAAGACTAGGGGCTCGATTAGATCCGTATCATGGAAGTTCAGCGCTATAGCGAGATTGAAATGTAAAGGGTAATTTCAGATTGAGCCGACATATGCAGKGTTTACKGTGAATGCAGCCTCCACAAACGCGGGAACATTGCCTTTAAATTTAAATCGCGCTATAGCGCTGAATTTACGTAATGAGGGTTGAATTCGAGCCCTAGCTGTCTCCATGGCTTCAGCTAATGGGGATCCTTGATGTCAGCTAAAGGGGAAACAGCGGGATGCTTGGAGGATGATACTGAGCAGAACCTCTGAAAAACATACAGAGAAATGTATCAACTAGACATCCAAGAGGAATATCAACCCATCAAAGTCCTTTGTGGGATTTTTTCATCAACAAAAATAGGAGAAAAAGCTCCCATTAGCCAAAGAGAGGAAGAAGAGATGGAGAGGAAGTGCTAAAGTGGAAGGGCTAGAGAGGAAGGGCTAGAGGAAGAAGATCTAGAGAGGAAGAAGGGCCAGAGAGGAAGAAGGGCCGGAGAGGAAGAAGGGCCGGAGAGGAAGAAGGGCCGGAGAGGAAGAAGGGCCGGAGAGGAAGAAGGGCCGGAGAGGAAGAAGGGCCGGAGAGGAAGAGAGGAAGGGCTAGAGAGGAAGGGCTAGAGAGTAAGGGCTTGAGAGTAAGGGCTAGAGAAGATGGGCTAGATAGAAAAATTGGAGAAGAAGAGCTAAAGAGAAAAGTAGAGAGGAAGAAGGGCTAGAGAGGAAGAAGGGCTAGAGAGGAAGAAGGGCTAGAGAGGAAGGGCTAGAGAGCAAGGGCTAGAGAGCAAGGGCTAGAGAGGAAGGGCTAGAGAAGGAAGGGCTAGAGAGGAAGGGCTAGAGAAGGAAGGGCTAGAGGAGGAAGGGCTAGAGAGGAAGGGCTAGAGAGTAGGGGTAAGGACCGTAGAGGAGCAAGGCTAGAGGAGCAAGGGCTAGAGAGAGAAGGGCTGAGAAGAGGAAGGGCTAAGAGGAGAAAGAGGCTAGAGGAGAAGGGCTAAGGAGAAGGCTAGAGGGGGCTAGAGGAAGGAAGGGCTAGAGGAGAAGGGCTAGAGGAGAAGGGCTAGAGGCAGAAGGGCTAGAGAGGAAGGGCTAGAGAGGAAGGGTCTAGAGAGGAAGGGTTAGAGAAGGGCAGGGCTAGAGAGGAAGGGCTTGAGAGGAAGAAGGGCGTAGAGAGGAAGGGCTAGAAGAGGATAGGAAGGGCTGAGAGGAAGGGCTAGAGAGGAAAGAAGGGAGAGAGGAGGGCTAAGAGAGGAAGGGCTAGAAAGAAGGCGAGAGGCTAGTAGAGGAGGGCCTAGAGGAGGAAGTGCTAGCGGAAGGGCTAGAGAGAGGAGAGGCTAGAGGAGAGAAGGAAAAAGGAGCAGGAAGCTAGAGAAGGAAGGGCTAGAGAGAAGGGCTAGAGGAGAAGGGCTAGAGAGGAAGGGCTTAGAGAGGAAGGCTAGAGAAGGAAGGGCTAGAGAGAAGGGCTAGAGGGAAGGGCTAGATGAAAAGAAGAGCTCTAAACACATTGTCTTAAGCCACTATGAAACACTTCTATCTGTATGTACAGCTGGTTATATGATTGGAATTCTAGTATACCTAAAGTAACACCTACGATGTTGATCTGGCTGGTAATGAAATAGTGTTCATTCTAAATGGAGAGTGAACTAATGAAAATGTAGAATGCTTCAGTGTGACATGTGTGACTGCTCAGTGCCGTGACATTTAGAGAAAAGCCCGTAGCAGGCCTGGGAGAAGGGCCTTTTGGTGTGGGATTGTACAGAATGAGAATGTGAAGCCTATCCCACCATGACTCTTTCCTCTCGGCTCTGGCTCTCTCGCCGCATGACCTGCTATCTCTCATTTCTGTCAAGGCCCAGTATGATAGGACAGGATTGTGTTTCACGGTGTGGAAAAGGCTATATTGTCATGAAGGAGTGTGATGGAAGGGAGGCATAGACTTGAACTGAAAGGCTAGTGTGTGCGTGCGTGCGTGCGTGCGTGCGTGCTGCGTGCGTGCGTGCGTGGTGCGTGCGTGCTGCGTTCGTGATGGACAGAGGTTCAGCGGATACAGACACAACACAAAAGGTTGTGGAGAGGTCTGTCGGCAGGGGGGTACAGACCCGAGAGAGTCTGTCACATGGGGGGTTACAGACCCCGAGGAGAGGTCCTGTTCACATGGGGGGTACAGGACCCCGAGGAGAGGTCTGTCACATGGGGGTACAGACCCGGAGAGAGGTCTGTCCACATGGGGGTACGCCCCGAGGAGAGGTCTGTCACATGGGGGGTACAGACCCCGAGGAGAGGTCTGTCACATGGGGGGTACAGACCCCGAGGAGAGGTCTGTCACATGGGGGGTACAGACACCGAGGAGAGGTCTGTCACATGGGCGGTTTATCCAGACACTCTACAGGAACCGTTTTGAAAGGTGTGTCCCGGCCTGCTACAATAAACTCGCCTGCATCTCTCTGATGTCTGATGATAGGTAATAACCATGTAATGACACTAGAACACAGTCAGATGTGAAATATGTAACATATGTTTCATATATCATTTGTTTGGATTTTCAACACTGTCATATCGGGGTCATGAAAATACATGACTGAAACAGGTTGATAAACTGGTTACATGCACTTTCTCAAGATTGAGTGAGAACGATGACTATTGCATACAATGTTCTAATGTGATACATTTGAACCACCTGTTTTTATCACAGGGCACAAACTTATCATGATTTAAGTCATATGTGATAAACTTCCAATCATTTTATACATTTGGTGAAAAAAAATCTAGTCTTCTAGCTTGGCACTTTTCACAACATTGTCTCTGAGGAAATAAAAGAGAGAAAAGTGAATTTTGTATTGAGGTTTTATTTTGAGCGATGACTTGTTGGTTTATCTCTTTCTTTCTTCGTGTCCATTAATTTGATGGATGAGAAATACGCTGCTGTTACAGATCCTGTCTGAACTCAGGGGTAATGTCTCTGTGTTATTGTGTCATGAGTCATGTTGTCTGTCTGACAGAGGGAAACGAGGAGCAGTGAAGAAATGGTTCCACGGCTGTTCATGCCTCAATATACCCCCGACACACACACATACACACATGCACCCTCCACATGCACACACACGCACACACACGCGCATGCACACACCATCCACACACACACAAACACCTCTCCCCCCACACACACACTCTCGACTAAATGAGTCATCTGGTGGGCTTCATGTTTGCCCAGAGAGAGCAGTTTGCTGCTGTTGCATTCTGGAGCTGAGAGGATGAGAGGCTGAGAGGGGCAAAGCCTCTCAATCCTCCTCTCTGTACCAGAAACCCATTTCAAGGTCCCCTGGTCTTAAACACCACCGGCTGGCTGTCTGTCAAATAGATATGCTGAGGTAGGGTGGACTGGAACAGGGCCGTGTCTCAAATGGCACCCTAGTGCATTATAAAGGGAGTAGGGTGCCATCTGGAAGGAAATAGGGTGCCGTTTGGGACACATCCCATTGTTTACTAGAACAACGGCAAGATGACACACAGACATGTTGACACAGGAGATTGGTTGACACACTCACACCCTCTCACTCGTTTTCTGTTCTCCTCTCTCCATTTCTCTCTTTCTTCATTTCTCTCCCACTGAACTAGGAAGGGATGGTGTATGTTTCATACATAACAGAATTGACAGAATATTTGTAACCTTTGAAAGTAACAATCACTAAAACCTGAATAGTGGATTATTTTCCAGGTGAATTTTGCTAACAAGATGACAACCTTCACAATGTGTGTGTCAGATCTAGTTTATCTATGTTCTTAATGTAGACATCATAATGTGTGTGTCTGATGTAGTTTATCTATGCTCTTAATGTAGACATCACAATGTGTGTGTCTGATCTAGTTTATCTATGCTCAATGTAGAACATCACATTGTGTGTGTCAGATCTAGTTTATCTTGCTTTAATGTAGACATCACAATGTGTGTGTCTGATCTAGTTTATCTATGTTCTTAATGTAGACATCACAATGTGTGTGTCAGATCTAGTTTATCTATGCTCAATGTAGACATCACAATGTGTGTGTCTGATCTAGTTTATCTATGCTCAATGTAGACATCAATGTGTGTGTGTCTGATTAGTTTATCTAATGCTCAATGAGACATCAAATGTGTGTGTCTGATCTAGTTTATCTATGCTCTTAATGTAGACATCACAATGTGTGTCTGATCTAGTTTATCTATGCTCTTAATGTAGACATCACAATGTGTGTGTCTGATCTAGTTTATCTATGTTCTTAATGTAGACATCACAATGTGTGTGTCTGATCTAGTTTATCTATGCTCTTAATGTAGACATCACAATGTGTGTGTCTGATCTAGTTTATCTATGCTCTTAATGTAGACATCACAATGGTGTGTGTCTGATCTAGTTTATGTATGCTCTTAATGTAGACATCACAATGTGTGTGTCTGATCTAGTTTATCTATGCTCTTAATGTAGACATCATAATGTGTGTGTCTGATGTAGTTTATGTATGCTCTTAATGTAGACATCACAATGTGTGTGTCATGTCTAGTTTATGTATGCTCTTAATGTAGACATCACAATGTGTGTGTCTGATCTAGTTAATCTATGCTCTTAATGTAAACATCACGGAGGTGGACGGAAATTGTCAAGTAAATGTCACAGGCATGATGTCATGCACACGGCAGCCTACAAGTGGATACTGATAAAAGTGATTTAGGGCTGTCGTGTATGGATGCATATTTGGCACAAGGGAAAGTTATATATTTGAATTGGGACTGGTGAGCTGACATAATTAGAGGCTACGTTTATCCAATGTGCACTTAGCTCCACTGTATAGAGTGTGTGAGCTTATACCATCTCACCATAGTTTGCCTTCCTGATGATAGAGTACAATAAGCTAATGGTGAGATGTCCTAACACACCCCTCATCATCCATTCTGAATACAGATGAAGACCTCACTATCTCAGGTTTTTTCCTGACTGGGACTGTCTGGACTCCAAACCAGTATTAACCCTGAACCCTGCCCTTCTGGACTCCAAACCAGTATTAACCCTGAACCCTGCCCCTTCTGGGCTCCAAACCAGTATTAACCCTGAACCCTGCCCTTCTGGACTCCAAACCAGTATTAACCCTGAACCCTGCCCTTCTGGACTCCAAACCAGTATTAACCCTGAACCCTGCCCTTCTGGGCTCCTGGTATTAACCCTGAACCCTGCCCTTCTGGACTCCAAACCAGTATTAACCCTGAACCCTGCCCTTCTGGGCTCCTGGTATTGAGGTCCATGTCGTCTCTGTGCTGAACTGTCAGTGAGGTGGTAAATAGCCAAATAACATTCTAATGTTCTAGAAGACCATCTGCTTTCAGAATGGAGACGGTCCTTTCCACAAGCCTTTACTGCTTGGCCGTCATTGCCAATGCATTCATAGTAGTATAGCAGTATGGTCCATAGAGGAAATGTACACTTAAATGTCCAGTCAATGACATAAGCATCACCACAAAATGAGTGTCAATTTGCTTTTGTTAGAAGGTGCGGCAGAAAATTTGCAATGGCCATCTAAGTAACTGTAAATGTCTTTCTCCTCAATGTTGAGTGTTGAGGATGAGTGTGACAGACAGCAGAGGTGATTCTGCAGTAGGCTATATGAGAGTGTTTGTGTCCAAATGAGTCCCTATTGGCTATGTAGTGCACTAATCGTTGACCAGGCGCTATAAGGCCCTGGTCCGAAGTAGTGCAACAGATAGAGAAAATGGTGCCATTTGGGATGATCCAATCTGTTCCTCTCCTAGTCTGGTGTGTCTAGCTAGGTATCACACTAATGCAACAGCCATGTACATACCTGTCACGTTGGAAAATCTTCCATTACATTTTTCATTCCATCATTCCTCCACTCTCATCAGTGGTCCGAGCGCTCCTGCATAATCCCAGAAATGGGAAGAGGCAAAGGCTTAGTCAAACAGATAGGGACTGTCATTTATCACTTGGTGACCAAAGGGGAGATTTTTTGTGTGTGTGTGTGTGTGTGTGTGTGTGTGTGTGTGTGTGTGTGTGTGTGTGTGTGTGTGTGTGTGTGTGTGTGTGTGTGTGTGTGTGTGTGTGTGGTGTGTGTGTGTGTGTGTGTGAGAGAGAAGAGGATTGACAGTGGAGGATAAACTCGTGAGGGTTATTGATTGGAGGCAGTAGAAGCTAGTCAATCACCAGTGGCCTAGATAGTGTTAGCGAAGAGACTCGTATTAATAAGATAATCGTCTACTTTCTACTTTAACCACCTTGAGATGAGCGCTTTAAGTTTGATTAAATACTCTTAATATGTCTAATCAGTGGATGTATTTCGACTATTCTAATTGGCTATGCTTTTACGTTAATGTTTGCTAGGTTCTCTTGTCGTCTGCGGGTCCCCGTATGCACGTCTGTCTGTAAATTATGTATTTCCTAGGTTTGAAATGAATTTGACGTTGTTTTCTTCTTACTCTTTCCTTACTATTCCCATGACAGTGAGTACCATACGGGTATTTGTTGCTGATACTACATTGCGCGATATTTGCAATAGATAATAGGATTGAGCAGGATTATCCTCGGAAGTAGAGAGTTATAGAAAGGAGTATTATAAATCCACTTTATGAGCGTCATTCAGCAGAGGTTAACGTGACAGCAGCGCTGAGTAATTTATTAAATACAAGTCTTGCCCTTCGGCGATAACCGAGAATCACATGAGACCAAGCTGAGCGGGTGGAGATGGACTAGCTTCTAACTTGGCTCCCAAATCATACTCCGGTTATCCTGCCACTGTCATCTCTTCTCTCTCACACACACACACAACACACCACACACACACAACACACACACCACACAACACACAACACACACACACCATATTTTTTGTTGCATTGTTCTGGCGTTTGTATTGTCGTCTTTTTTTGCGGGGTGGTTTGTTTGGGCGTGCTCCTCGTGGGGTAAGATAGTGTTACGAGCGCTGTTTACAAGATACGGTCTTTACTGTAACCCACTTGAGATGAGCGCTTTAGTTGATAAATACTCTTAAATTCAACCTCAGGGTATTCTGATATTCTATATCATTGATGTAAGGTTTGAAAATGAATGTTTTTTTACACGAAAGAGAATAGGTTGGACTATGGGAGTAAGAAAGAGAGCAGCAAAGAGAAAAATAATTAACAGACAGGTGGACGACGGACAGACAGACGGACAGAGAAAGACCTGCAGTAGACATAAGCATAAGGGGAGAGACAGAGAGGCAAGAGTTGGGTGAGCAGGTTGAGTTGAGAGGGCTTGAGTGACAGATGTCCCTGAGGGCAAAGGCTGGAGCTGGTGTGTGTGTAACGCTAGCAAGATGATAGCACTGAGTGAGCAGACGGAGGGTGTGTGTGTGTGGTGTGCGCCATTTGTGTGTGTGTGTGTGTGTGTGTTTGAGTGCATGAGCGTGTGTCTGCTCATGTGTGTGTGTCTGTCTGTGTGTCTGTTTGTGTGTGTGTAGGAATATTATGAAGAAAAAGACAATTCAAGGGGTCTGAATTCTTTCCAGAACGCATTGTATCCCTACTATAGACATACAGACCTACTATAGACATATAGCCCTACTATAATATACACACATATTCCTACTATATAGACATATAGCCCTACTAATAGACATATAGTCCTACTATAGCTATAGCCCTAATACAGACATACAGCCCTACTATATAGACATATAATTCCTACTATAGACATATAGCCCTGCTATACAGACATATAGCCCTACTATAGACATACAACCCTGCTATAGAACATATAGCCCTACTATAGACATACAGCCCTGTTTATAGACATATATTCCTACTATATAGACATACAGCCCTACTATAGACATATAGACATACAGCCCTGCTATAGACATATATTCCTACTGTATAGACATATAGCCCTACTATAAACATATAGTCCTACTATATAGACATATAGCCCTATTATGACATATAGCCCTACTATAGACATACAGCCCTGTTATAGACATAAATTCCTACTAATAAAGACATACAGCCCTATATAGACATATAGACATACAGCCCTGCTATAGACATATATTCCTACTGTATAGACATATAGCCCTACTATAAACATATAGTCCTACTATATAGACATATAGCCCTACTATAGACATATAGCCCTACTATAGACATATATTCCTACTATATAGACATATAGCCCTACTATAGACATATATTCCTACTATATAGACATACAACCCTGCTATAGACATATAGCCCTACTATAGACATACAGCCCTGTTATAGACATATATTCCTACTATATAGACATACAGCCCTACTATAGACATATAGACATACAGCCCTGCTATAGACATATATTCCTACTGTATAGACATATAGCCCTACTATAAACATTATAGTCCTACTAATATAAACATATAGCCTACTATAGACATATAGCCCTACTATAGAATAATATTCCTACTATATAGACATATAGCCCCTACATAGACATGTATTCCTACTATATAACAGACATATAGCCCTACTATAGACATATATTCAATACAGACATATAGCCCTACTATAGACACATATTACCTACTATATGACATACATTCCTACTATATACCCTGCCTGTTTGGCCCTGTCCAGGGGTATCATCGGATGGGGCCACAGGTCTCCTGATCCTTCCTGTCCTCAGCCCTCAGTATTTATGCTGCAGTAGTTTGTGTCGGGGGGGCTAGGGTCAGTCTGTTATAGTCTGGAGTATTTCTCCTGTCTTATCCGGTGTCCCGTTGTGAATATAAGTATGCCTCTAATTCTCTCGTTTCTCTCTTTCCTCCTCTCTCGGGGGACCTGAGCCTAGGCCATGCCTCGGACTACCTGGCATGATGACTCCTTGTTGTCCCCAGTCCACCTGGCCGCTGCTGCTTCCAGTTTCAACTGTTTGCCTGCGGCTATGGAACCCTGACCTGTTCACTGTGATTACTATTATTTGACCATGCTGGTCATTTATGAACATTTGAACATCTTGGCCATGTTTCTGATATATCTCCCCCGGCACAGCCAGAAGAGGACTGGCCGCCCCTCATAGCCTGGTTCCACTCTAGGTTTCTTCCTAGGTTTTGGCCTTTCTAGGGAGTTTTTCCTAGCCACCGTGCTTCTACACTGCATTGCTTGCTGTTAGGGGTTTTAGGCTGGGTTTCTGTGGCAGCACTTTGAGATATCAGCTGATGTAAGAAGGGCTATATAAATAATTTGATTTGATTTAAACAGCTTGGAAAATTCCAGAAAATTATGTCATGGCATTAGAGGCTTCTGATAGGCTAACTGACATAATTTGAGTCAATTGGAGGTGTACCTGTGGATGTATTTGAAGGCCTACCTTCAAACTCAGTGCTCTTTGCTTGACATCTGGGAAAATCAAAAGAAATCAGCCAAAGACCTAGAAAAAAATTGTAGACCTCCACAAGTCTGGTTCATCCTTGGGAGCAATTTCAACACGCCTGAAGGTACCACGTGCACTGTACAAACAATAGTACCTAAGTATAAACCACCATGGGACCACACAGCCGTCATACCGCTCAGGAGGACGACGTGTTCTGTCTCTTAGAGATGAACTTACTTTGGTGCGAAAGTGCAAATCAATTCCCAGAACAACAGCAAAGGACCTTGTGAAGATGCTGGAGGAAACAGGCACAGAATTATCTATATCCACAGTAAAAAAGTCCTATATTTTTTTTAATTTTTTTATTTCACCTTTATTTAACCAGGTAAGCTAGTTGAGAACAAGTTCTCATTTACAACTGCGACTGGCCAAGATAAAGCAAAGCAGTGCGACACAAACAACAACACAGAGTTACATGGAATAAACAAGCGTACAGTCAACACAATAGAAAAAATGAAAGTCTATATACAGTGTCTGCAAATGGCATGAGGAGGTATGGCAATAAATAGGCCATAGTAGCAAAGTAATTACAATTTAGCAGATTAACACTGGAGTGATAGATGAGCAGATGATGAGCAGATGATGGTGTGTAAGTAGTGATACTGGTGTGCAAAAGAGCAGCAAAGTAAATAAAACAGTATGGGGATGAGGTAGGTAGATTGGGTGGGCTATTTACAGATGGACTATGTACAGCTGCAGTGATCGGTTAGCTGCTCAGAAAGCTGATGTTTAAAGTTAGTGAGGGAAATGTAAGGCTCCAGCTTCAGTGATTTTTGCAATTCGTTCCAGTCATTGGCTGCAGAGAACTGGAAGGAAAGGCGGCCAAAGTAGGTGTTGGCTTTGGAGATGACCAGTGAGATATACCTGCTGGATCGCATGCTACAGGTGGGTGTTGTTATCGTGAGCTGAGATAAGGCGGAGCTTTACCTAGCATAGACTTGTAGATGACCTGGAGCCAGTGGGTCTGGCGACGAATATGTAGCGAGGGCCAGCCGACTACAGCATACAGGTTGCAGTGGTGGGTGGTATAAGGCACTTTGGTAACAAAACGGATGGCACTGTGATAGACTGCATCCAATTTGCTGAGTAGAGTATTGGAAGCTATTTTGTAGATGACATCGCCGAAGTCTAGGATTGGTAGGATAGTCAGTTTTACAAGGGTATGTTTGGCGGCGTGAGTGAAGGAGGCTTTGTTGCGAAATAGAAAGCCGATTTTGGATTGGAGATGTTTGATATGAGTCTTTACAGTCTCGCCAGACACCTAGGTATTTGTAGTAGGTTAGAACCGTCCAGAGTAGTGATGCTAGTCGGGCGGGCGGGTGCGGGCAGCGAACCGTTGAAAAGCATGCATTTGGTTTTGCTAGCGTTTAAGAGCAGTTGGAGGCCACGGAAGGAGTGTTGTATGGCATTGAAGCTTGTTTGGAGGTTTGTTAACCTTTTCTCAATCTAGGGGGTGCTGTTTCCACTTTGGAAAATATCGTCTCCAAATTAAACTGCCTCATACTCAATTCTTGCTCGTACAATATGCATATTATTATTACTATTGGATAGAAAACAATCTCTAGTTTCTAAAACCGTTTTAATTATGTCTGTGGGTGAACCAGAACTCTTTCTGCAGCGAAATCCATGACAGGAACTGCGAAGGTCTGAAAACGAGGCTCTGTTCTCAGATCAGTTTAAAGCTCTGTATGTATCCTATGGGTCGACATGAACTGCACCCGCCTTCCCCTGGATGTCAGTAACCAATGAGAAGTGGAATGGAGTGTCTACGTAGTTCTCAGAGCGTATAAAAGGCCAAGGAACGAAGTGAGCTCTCTTTTCGTCGTTCGTCATTGCGCAAAGCAAGACCTCAAGATGGCATTTTGAAACGCTCAGTTATCGGCCTTAGCTATATCCGTCTGTAATTTAATTCGATATAGGTGTTAGAAACATCATAACGAAGTTATTTTAAACCGAGTTATATCAGTTTATGCGAGTATATTGCTATTTTCGGCATTTCCTTAGTATTGCGTTTTGGGGATTTGGGCATGTTGTGGCCACATAGCTATTGTTAGCTGCTAATTCCGAAGTTGAAGACGACGTTTTACAACCAAGCAACGATTCTTTTGGACAAAGGACKKCTTGCCCAAGATTCTGATGGAYGCTCGTCCAAAAGTAAGAGCTATTTATGATGTTATTCCGTATTTATGTGGAAAAATGTAAACGCATTTGTCCGCCATTATTGCGGCACTAGTCTGGCTGTAGCGCACACTGTATGTCTAGTAACGTTAATTTTAAAAATCTAACTCAGCGGTTGCATTAATAACTAATGCATCTTTCATTTGCTGTCCAACCTGTATTTTTTAGTCAATCTAATCGATAAATAATCGTAAACTTAGGTGCCTTTCCAAGATGGCGCCGGCCAGAATGCATGACCTGTTGCCACTGATCACATTGTATAACCACGATTTGTGCTGCTAAATATGCACATTTTCGAACAAAACCTATATGCATTGTGTAATATGATGTTACAGGACTGTCATCTGACGAAGTTTATCAAGGTTAGTCAAAAATTATATATCTTGTTGCTCGTATTGTTACGATCGCTAACCTGTGCTGCTGTAAATTGCTTGTGTTTCTGGCTATTGTGCTAAGCTAATATAATGCATATATTGTGTTTTTCCTGTAAAACACTTAAAAAATCTGACATATTGGCTGGATTCACAAGATGTTGGGCTTTCATTTGCTGTACGCTGTGTATTTTTCAGAAATGTTTAAGATGAGTAATTAGGTATTTGACGTTGGTCTCTGTAATTATTCTGGCAGCTTCGGGACATTTCAGATTGCAGCTGCAATGTAGAACTGTGATTTATACCTGAAATATGCACATTTTTCTAAAAAAACATATGCTATACATAAATATGTTATCAGACTCTTATGAAGTTTTTCTTGGTTAGTGGCTATTTATATCTTTATTTGGTCGAATTAGTGATGGCTACTGATGGAGTAAAAAACTGGCGGAGTAAAAAAAGTGGTGTCTTTTGCTAACGTGTTAGCTAATAGATTTACATATTGTGCTCCCTGTAAAACATTTTAAAATCAGAAATGATGGCTGGATTCACAAGATGTGTATCTTTCATCTGGTGTCTTGGACTTGTGATTTAATGATATTTAGATGCTAGTATTTACTTGTGACGCTATGCTAGGCTATGCTAGTCAGCTTTTTACTGTGGGGGTGCTCCCGGATCCGGTTTGGGGAGATTTAAGAGGTTAACACAGTGTCCAAAGAAGGGCCAGATGTATACAGAATGGTGTCGTCTGCGTAGAGGTGGATCAGGGAATCACCCGCAGCAAGAGCGACATCGTTGATGTATACAGAGAAAAGTGTCGGCCCGAGAATTGAACCCTGTGGTACCACCATAAAGACTGCCAGAGATCCGGACAACAGGCCCTCCGATTTTACACACTGAACTCTATCTGCGAAGTAGTTGGTGAACAAGGCGAGGCAGTCATTTGAGAAACCAAGGCTATTGTGTCTGCCGATAAGAATACGGTGATTGTCAGAGTCGAAAGCCTTGGCCAGGTCGATGAAGATGGCTGCACAGTACTGTCTTTTATCGATGGCGGTTATGATATCATTTAGCACCTTGAGCGTGGTTGAGGTGCACCCATGACCAGCTCGGAAACCGGATTGCACAGCGGAGAAGGTACGATGGGATTCGAAATGGTCAGTGATCTGTTTATTAACTTGGCTGTCAAAGACTAGAAAGGCAGGGCAGGATGGATATAGGTCTGTAACAGTTTGGGTCTAGAGTGTCACCCCCTACTATACAGACATATAGCCTTACTATAGACATGCCACTACTATACAGACATATAGCCCTACTTTAGACATATAGCTCTACTATAAAGACAGTCTACTACAGACATATATAGCCCTACTACAGACATATATAGCCCTACCATAGACATATATCCCTACTATACAGACATATAGCTATACTATAGACATATAGCTATACTATAGACATATAGCCCTACTATAGACATATAGCCCTACTATAGACATGCCGCTACTATACAGACATATAGCCCTACTATAGACATATAGCCCTACTATAGACATATAGCCCTACTATAGACATAGCCCTACTATACAGACACATATAGCCCTACTATAGACATATAGCCTTACTATAGACATATAGCCCTACTATACAGACATATAGCCTTACTATAGACATGTCGCTACTATACAGACATATAGCCTTACTATAGACAAAAAGCCATACTTTAAAGACACATAGCCGTACTATAGACAGTTTTCTCTATTATAGACATATATAGCCCTACTATAGACATATATAGCTTTACTATAGACATATATAGCCCTGCTATGGACATATAGCCCTACTATAGACATGTATAGCCTTTACTATAGACATGTTATAGCCCTATTATAGACAAGTATAGCCCTATTATAGATAATATAGCTCTACATTAGAACGATATAGCCCTACTATAGACACATAGCCCTACTATAAAGACATATATAGCCCTACTATAGACATATATCCCTACTATACAGACATATAGCCCTACTATAGACATATAGCRCTACTATGGACATGTATAGCGCTATTATGGACATGTATAGCGCTATTATAGACATGTATAGCCCTACTATAGACATATGTCCCTACTATACAGACATTTAGCCCAACTATAGACATGTAGCCCTACTATAGACATGTATAGCCCTATTATAGACATGTATAGCCTTACTATAGACATATAGCCCTACTATAGACATTTAGCTCTACTATACAGACATATATCCCTACTATAAAGACACATAGGCCTATTATAGACATATAGCCCTACTATAGACATGCAGCCCTACTATAGACATGTATAGCCCTATTATAGACATGTATAGCCTTACTATAGACATACAGCCCTACTATAGACATATAGCCCTACTATACAGACTTATAGCCCTACTATAGACATATAACCCTACTATAGACATATATCCCTACTATACAGACATATAGTCCTACTATAGACATATAGCTACACTATACTATAAACAGGAAACATTACTGATACAGACACTCGACTGTTGGTCCATTGTGGCTTGAGATGAAAAGTAAAGAGTGTAAACTTTCCCCTTCAAAAAACATAGTGACGTTGGTAGACTTAGACTTATCTGTAAATAGGGTTTATTACCTTGAAGACAGTAGTCAAGCTTTAAAACCACATTGCAATTCTCCAATAAAACAAAAGGAATCAAGTAGATTATCAAAGCATTTGCTTCAGACTCAAGAGGAGTTCCTTCCTCCTCTTATTCCTCAGTTCTAAGAATAGAGAAATCGAAGAATTCCCAATCGCCCCAGTTTTTGCCAAAATGTAATGACTTTCCTTTCCAGGTGACCTTTCAGCAGTGGCTAATATTAGCGATGTGCTCAAATCTCTGCAGGCCTCTTTAGAGAGGGGGGGGGGGGGAGATACCTCTTCTCTCCCCGTGGAGCATCTGTTTGAACCAGACACACAGCAGGGGATAATGGCACAATGCCACCAAAACCAGGGGGATCCTTCCAACCATGGGTATCATACTGTATATCTGCCATTGTGCCCCTCAATACCCAGTAGTTATTGGTCCAATTTTATGTTAATATTGTGGCAGACGGCAGGGAGAGGTGAGGGGAGTTGTTATTGAAGGGAGATATCTGGCAGCTTGTTGACTCCACCCCCGGTGGGGGGAATTCCTGCCCTAACGAGGCAAGGCTGTGATCGTGAAGCCAGGGAATGCTTGGGGATAAAAGGGGCAGAGCCTGCACAAAGGGGCAGAGTAGGAGAGAGCCAAGTGCGTGATGAAGAGTGGAAGAAGAGCAAGCAATACCTGTGTGATTACCCGTTGTGATCCCAACTTGGCCAGCGATCTCCAGCAGGTGACCGTAGTAGACGGAAAGCCCGTGGAGGGGGTAAGTCAAATAACCTATCCCCATTTCGCTATAAAGTAGAAGTTGCTGTATCAGGTCATGAAGAAAAATGACAAATGTCTGGAGTTGTTGTTAGTGCCCCGTCCCTTTGTACATCTGTCCTGCAGTTTA
Organism: Salvelinus sp. IW2-2015; assembly: GCF_002910315.2. NCBI lineage: Eukaryota > Metazoa > Chordata > Actinopteri > Salmoniformes > Salmonidae > Salvelinus > Salvelinus sp. IW2-2015. The sequence goes on from NC_036859.1 coordinate 25,420,387, forward strand.
TGCACTCCCACCTTCTTGTGGCTCACCTAGAGGTGGAAAATACCGAATCAAGGCATGATTTTACTGGCCAGGGGTGAAGAAAGCAGTGGAGGAATACTGCCACAGTTGCCCGGAGTGCCAGCAGGTGGCTCCAAAACCAAATTTCCGCAGTCCCTTAATTCCTCTACCCATTATTTCAGTTCCTTTCAGCAGGATCTCAATGGACCTGGAGGGACCTCTACCCAAGAGCAACCGAGGGCACCAATACATTCTGGTGATTTTGGATTATGCCACCCAGAAGCCATTCCCCTGCGCACCATGGCCACCAAGGGAATCGCACATGAGTTGGTTATGCTGTTCTCCCAAGTAGGCATTTCCGATGAGATATTGACTGACCAGGGCACCCCGTTCATGTCACGAATCATGAAGGATCTATGCAAGCTAATGAGAATAACCCAGTTGCGCACCTCAGTGTATCACCCTCACACCGATGGATTGGTGGAAAGATTCAATCAAACCCTGAAGCAGATGCTAAAGAAGGTGATGGAGGCAGACGGAAAGAATTGGGACCAGCTGCTACCCTACCTGATGTTCTCGATCCGAGAAGTGCCCCAAGCTTCAACAGGATTCTCTCCCTTTGAACTCCTGTATGGGAGACGACCCCGAGGACTGCTGGACGTGGCTAAAGAAGCCTGGAACAGCAACCATCACCCCACTGAACCTTGGTGGAGCACGTGGGAGAAATGAGAGATTGCATGGCAATCCTGTGACCCCTGGTACGGGAACACATGCTGGAGGCCCAGGAGGCCCAAGCGAGGGTGTACAACAGAGGGGCACAATGAAGGGACTTTCAGCCAGGAGACAAAGTGTTGGTGTTGGTCCCCACCTCAGAATGTACGTTTTTGGCCCGATGGAACGGGCCATAGGAAGTCATTGAGAAGGTGGGTGAAGTTAACTATAGGGTCAGACAGCCGGGACGTAGGCATCTGACCCAGATTTACCATGTGAATCTGCTAAAGAAATGGAATGCACGTGATGTACTCTACTCTATTTCCCCGAAGAAGGCTACCACAGAGACCGAGCCGGCGGAGGTGACAATGGGAGAGCAGCTGAGCCAAGCCCAGAAGCAGGAGCTGAGGGAGTTGGTCAGCCGAAACCAGGATGTGTTCTCCAGTGAACCAGTAGACAACGATTTGGTACAGCACCGCATCATCATCGAACCTGGGAAAAAGGTGAAGGTGAGACCCTACCGCATACCAGAAGCAAGGAGAGAGGCTGTCAGGACTAAGGTAAAAACGATGTTGGAAGCTGATATAATCGAAGAGTCGAATAGTGAGTGGTGCAGCCCCATAGTGTTGGTGCCAAAACCAGATTGCACCATTCAATTCTGTAAGGATTTTAGAAAAGTAAATGAAATCTCAAAGTTCGACACCTACCCCATGCCCCGATTTGATGAATTAATTGAACGGCTAGGGACTGCCCTATTTATCAGCACGCTCGACCTGACAAAGGGTTCCCGGCAGGTGCCGAGGCATGGGAGAAAACTGCTTTCGCTACCCCGGATGGTCTGTTCCATTGCAAGAAGCTGCCCTTTGGACTGAACAGGGCCCAGGACACCTTCCAGAGAGGTTGATGGACCGGGTTCTCCGACCACATCGGAAGTACGCGGCGGCATACATTGATGATATTGTGATCCGTGGGAGACCCATCTAAACAAGGTGAGCACAGTAGTGCAGGCCTTACGGGAGGCGGGGCAAACAGCAAACCCAAAGAAATGTAGGCTTGGCCTGCGGGAGGCTGAGTACCTGTGGTACATGATTGGGAGGGGATGTGTCAAACCCCAGGTGTAGAAAGTGGAGGGGATTTGGGACTGGCCCCGCCCCCTCACCAAAAAGCAGGTGCGCATGTTTGTGGGGTTGACTAGTTACTACCAGAGATTTATTCTCCACTTTGCCTCCTTAGCCAGCCCCCTTACAGATCTGACCAGGAGCAGTCTGCCCGCCCAGGTGAAGTGGACCGAGGAGGCAGAGAAAGCCTTCCAGGACCTAAAGGGAGCACTGTGTTCTGGACCTGTGTAGGGTGACACCGGACTTCTCCAAACCACTGGTGGTTCAGACCGATGCATCTGAAACAGGGGTGGGTGCCCTTCTATCACAGCTCCAAGAAGGTGAGGAACACCCAGTCATGTACATTAGCCGGAAGCTGTTGCCGCGGGAACAAAGATATTCCCCGGTGGAGAAAGAATGTCTAGCAATCAAGTGGGCTCTAGAAACGTTGAAGTATTACTTATTGGGACGGCACTTCACCCTCGTATCGGACCATGCACCACTGATTTGGATATCATGGAATAAGGACAGTAATGCCCAGGTCACCCGCTGGTTCCTATCCTTTCAGCCCTTTGCTTTCTCTGTTGTCCACAGATCAGGTGCAACCCATGGAAATGCCAATGCCCTCTCCAGGAGGGATGCTCTAGGGAGCTGGATCGCCCCTCCCGGGAGGGGGGTGGCAGATGGCAGGGAGAGGTGAGGGGAGTGGTTATTGAAGGGAGATATCTGGCAGCCCATTGACTCCAACCCTAGGCCTTATATGGACGAGGCAAGGCCCCAACGAGGTAAGGTTGTGATCATTAAGCCAGGGAGTGCTTGGGGATAAAATAGGAGGTAGTCTGCACAAAGGAGCAGAGTAGGAGAGAGCAAAGTGCGTGATGAATAGTGGAAGAAGAGAGCAATACCTGTGTGATTACCGTTGTGACCTGGACTGTCGGACTACCTCCCTTGTGTACCGGACCGGATTGTCTGAGAACCCGAGTGTGAGGATTACCCCTGGAAAACGGAACGGACAACGTGAACAACTTGTGGACTGTGAGGTAATTGGTGAATTCCCTCTTCTTCCCCGTGTTAAAAAATCCGTAATCAACTTTCCATTTGCATTCTATTTGTGCTAATGGTGCATGTTTTGGTATTGAACTTGGTGACAATATAGTATGGATGGATACAAAATGATCATTGTGTAAATCAACATGAAAACATTTGAATCAACTACTATTGTAGTCATACTGTAGCACAGAAAGCACACTTGGAGTGAAGAGCTTTGCTCTATGTGTAACAAGATGCTTGGAATGGAAGCACTGTGGTTATTTTTCGTCTTGAGGCAACAGAGGACTTTGAATCACCGAGAAGGCCTTCGCTCTATCATTACTCCCTTCTGTCCAATCAGCAATCAACAGTCAGGCTCTAGTAATATGCTTCCCAAATGGGACCCTTTTCCAACATAGGGCTCTAGTCAAAAGTAGTGCACTGAAGGAAGAGGGTGCCATTTTGGACGCATACGTAGTGTACACGGTCGCCATGGAGCCCCCTCAGCTCATGGGGAGCCACAGCCGTGTTCCAACGCCAGGCAGAAATTCCCCATCGTCCTTCACGCCATGCAGTGTTAATCCTTAGAGCAAACTTCCATATGTCTGGACAAACTTAATTAACACCAATCACTTCCTAACAGAGCTGCATTAGTCTAAGCTGTTTTTTCTTCTAATTAGATCATTTTTACACGTGCGACAATGTTCAGGCGATGTTTAACGGCCATCGAATACTACTAACATATATTGTGGTCTTCATTTCAATTCCTCCTCTGGCTTTTGCATCAGCCATCAGTCATCAGCCATCAGCCCAAGTGATGCAAAGCCACAGCACCAAGGCAATTAATCACTAGGTCATTAGCTATGCATCAATTACTCAAGACGCCTGCCACYTTTTTGATTAGAGTGAACGAATCATGGAAGGCTGACTAACTGAATATTTAACAGTCCGCTCCAATACGCTCTTTAATCCCTCTCTGTCTGACGACCCCTGACAGAAGGCAAAGCACATCTGTCCATGATGCAGGAACTTATTGATCAGAACAACCCTATATCGATAGACTGATACACATATGGTGGGTTCCCCAATTCCTTTTGTCAGAAACTTAGTCCACTTGCTGCATGGTGCCCGCTCAGTGGAGTGGCTGTATACCTGTCTGCCAGATGACTATATGCTACTTCTTGTAGATTAAATCATAACTTTAGTTGGACAATAATCAGATCTGTAGCCCGTAGCCTGTATGGTTCAAGTATCATTGCCCCTCCCCTGAGATGTGTGCTCACTGTGCTGCTATGGGCTGTGGTGCTATGGACCCACTCAGTACTCAATAGTGGTATGAAACATAACCCTGGGTATTAGTGAATAATTGTTCACTAGCCAGATGATAGGAGGTCATTGCTCATCAGTAGGGCCATAAACAGATACATTAACAGTTGTCACGAGAATTTTCATCCCAATGTTGTGAACTCAACTATCACTTTAGATATGAATCATTCCCAAGGGTTGTAAATCCCTGGTTAATGAAGAATTAGACAAAGTCCCAGTCTGCAATAGGTCAAAAGTTTATTCAGAGAACGTTCTGAAAATCATACTATGCACATAGCCTTTTGTACCTCACATTTGGTCATACCATACCCCTTATAAATTCCCCTCCTCTTCTCTAACACTGTCAATGCTATTTCCAAGAATTTTCCAACAAATACATTGCTTCAATATATTTCATAATCTACTGCAAGCATAACGGTTTCACCCCTCCCTGGGTGGGGAGACCTCTTTTCCTGTTATCAGTTTCACAGTGGTCACAAGTTGTCTGCCACAGTTCCTTGTCTGTTAACAGTTCCTTTTTTCCTATGCACACACTGTCTCGCCTATACTCCTAAATGGTAAAGTCTTAACTTGTCCTATGAAAGAATTCTAGTCTTATGATTCAAATACATTTCACTCCATTATACAGTGACAGGGTAGAATACTTTTAGTCATTATCTTAACATTACCTTAAACATATAAATAATTTATTCATTATCTTACCATTACCTTAAACAAATAAATCATATGAATTTCTATTATATCAACAGTATGGCTACATCCCTGGCACCCTATTCCCTATGTACAGTGGGGAGAACTGACGATTTTGCAGGTTTTCCTACTTACAAAGCATGTAGAGGTCTGTATTTTTTTATCATAGGTACACTTCAACTGTGAGAGACGGAATCTAAAACAAAAATCCAGAAAATCACATTGTATGATTTTTAAGTAATTAATTTGCATGACATAAGTATTTGATAACCTACCAACCAGTAAGAATTCCGGCTCTCACAGACCTGTTCGTTTTTCTTTAAGAAGCCCTCCTGTTCTCCACTCATTACCTGTAGTAACGGCACCTGTTTGAACTCAACCGTGACCCATTCTGTGTCACTCCTATCTTGCTGATTTCCTGGCCCCCCTTCCCCACCTTCTCCTCTCTGCTCCCAAACCTTTATCTATCTATTTGTCTGTCGCTCTTTCTCATAATAGTCAGTGTCTCACTGTCTGAACTCATAGATTTTGGAAAAATGACCTGTCWATGGTGGCCATCTCAACCTTAATCAACCTATGTAATTACTTTAATCTCGGTGTTCTCAATAATTCTGAATCACCACAGATGTCATATATCCCTGTCCTGTTGGTCTGGATTAGGTTCTAAATACTTAACCTAAGTCTACTGCCATTTCTTTCTTCTCATTGGTTCAAATTACCACTATGTCAAAGAACTATCTATAAACTCGTTCATAATTATCAATTACTCAATTTACCTTAAAATCAGTACCACAAATGACCTTAAATTCGTTATCCAAATGGCCCTCCCATGAGGCTGATCAGACCACAAAGGAAAAAGCCATGATAGAGGTCAAGATTCATACCACTCTTTTACAGTCGTGTTACTCAATTTATATTATACAAATTAAAGAAAACCCCTCAAACATTTTCTACATCTTGTATCCCAGATTCCCAGAACACTCCCTTATCAAAAGAATTCACGTGTTTAATTAAAACTCAGAAAATAAAACTTCTGATATTCCACATGTGTGTACCCCTTTAAGATATCATGTCTCTAGGAAAATGGAAATCTCCTCAAYCCCCGGAAAACATGAAGACAARGAAGCACTCCTTTTCCCAGAAAAACCACTTTGTCAGACTACCCGGATTCAGAAATCCAAACGTTGACTTACAAACAAAACCTAATAATAATGATAATTCCATTGTACTCCCTCCAATCATTAGTTTTAKATTTCCTCAATGGTTCATTKTACTTAATTGAACATGCAGTCCAAGCTTGTTTTGCAATATAAAATTAACCCAAACTGCAATCCCCTTTACCGACCTAACATGGTTCCACGTAATGGAAACAGATTATAATCCTAGTATACCTTAACTTCCTGTTCAATTTCACTGGTGTTACCTAAACCATCAAACCAATAATCGGAAACTATCACAACTTTTACGATTCAACTATTCAGACCTGAATCTCTTACAGCCAAATATAGCCCAGCGCGCACAACCAACCAGTGAAAAGTGACTCAAAGCTATAATGCAAATCATCTGGGGACATTTTTGTGGGACCCGATATTACATCATCTGTTTGTTCTATTAAAGCTTTGGGTATGTCGGTCAAACCTCCCCTCAATAAGTCCTGACTATACCAGTAATACGGATCCCCTTCCCCACAGATTACCATGTTATTTTTGACAACCTGGGCTTTCATACCTTTGTCTGTTGGTGTTACGGCTATATTCAAGAGTTTCATTACGTCTCTCCAATAGATTAACAGGACACCCCGAAGATTGAATCCCTTTCGGTGCGTCCTCACTGCATATAGCTATCCTGCATGCCCCCGTATCATACAGAAATGTAATTATTTTTCCCATGACCGTCAGCGTCAAGAAGGGTTTCAATTCTTGAGCGAGAACAAAGTCTACTGTTGCTAATTCAAACACCTCAGTCTCCGCGTCCGTCTTATCCAAAATGTCAAGGTCTAAATTGTCATCAATAGAGTCACTGTCATGTTCGCCGTACCCGTCTACTAACTCCTTCCTGACTATTTTAGCAGTATCAGTTTCCAGTCAGGATTCATCATCGTCATCCTCTAAGTCAGGTTTTGGGCGCCTTTCTCTCTTTTCCTTTTTATCCTTTTTGCAATCTCTGTGATTATGTCCCTTCTTATCGCAATGTTTGCATGGGGCCTCACATTCATTAGCAAAGTGTCCGTATTTCTTACAATTAAAACATTTTATGTCCTTCTTTTTCTTTTCCCCTGCCTTCCTCTCTCTCTCTCTGGCTTCTGAAAGCCAGACTCTAGCTGTGTTTAAACCTTGTTCCCTCTGCTTATTCTCATCCTTTCCACATTCCTTATGTATCTGTTTTATAAGCAATTCTAGCTTTTCGTGTCTCTATGTCTGTGCTTTTTTACCATTATCCAATTACTATAGTTTTGTCCCGCACAATCTATGTGTGTGTCTCTTTCCGTGGAATGGTCGAACCTATTTTGCGCGCCTCCGGTAGTTCTTGCCTCCCTTCCTACTAATATACTTTAGATCAATTACTTCAACCAATTTTACTTTTAGGTCTTACTGTTAGATCTTAGTATGTTAGATCGGCTAATGTACAGTATATTGGCCAATTTAACGTTTAGGTCTCAACATTAGATAGTTTCCATTGGTAGTGCGTGCAGATACCTTCGTGCCATTCCGGAAAATCTATGTGTATGTAATGTTTGATGTGTGTTTCTCCTTTCTGGAAACTTTATCTATAGAGTTGACTGTCAATCAGACATTAGGTCTCAAAGTTAATATCTCGTATCTCACTCCGCTATATTAGGCTTCCCTCTCCTCCTTTTTGGACTTTATTTCAGTACTGTATAGGTTAAGTTATCTTGTTCGCATAGAATTACCTCCCTCTCTCACCAAGCCTAGTCTATATCCTCTTAGGACTTTATTTAGGGATGTTTGTTGAATTGGATCTATGGCTAATCTCTCCTGTGTTTAATTAGCCATATGAGTTATCCTATTTGTACAAGATCACCGTCCTCAGCACCACTCAGCATCTCACAGCACCTATTTAATATCCCCCCTTAATAACCCCTCTGGCCACCAAGGCACCCGGATCTATTAAGCAAATTTTATTTATGGTAGTGCACCTTACCTCAGGTCATTTCGGACCTGCCCTGTTATCGATATTGGTTAAAAAAAAAACTCCTGGTGAATCTGTTTGGAATACCCAAGCTCCTATTATTGATAAATTCTAAACATTTTAGAACATCAAATCAAAGATATCTTAAATCATTCCCCCCAAATTTGTAAATAAAGATTTACTGACCTGTCTTGTAGACTGGGAAAAGCAATGTAGGTTGGATCTCGTCACCACCTCTGTCGTGTACCAGTTCACCACTGCCCTGAAATAAACCCTCAATTCAGAGGTCAGGTCTTTGTCTTACGGATCCTGGATCCGCCCGTGCACGGTTTTCAGCAGTTCCTTGGGACGACAGAGGCAGATATTGAGATCCGGCTCGAAGGACCAATTGTCATGAGAATTTTGTTCTCAATGTTCATAAACTGAACTTCAATTAAAATACTCTGTCTGTTACTAAGAATTTGTAAAGTTCTTATTAAAATGAAAAAGACAGAGGCCAATCCACCATAGTCAGCATGTTTATTTACGAGAGCTCTGCTTATCATTTCCTGTACATTGGTCTTTCTACCTCACATTTCGTCATAAATGTCCCTCCTCCTCTCAGAAACAATGACAATATAGTTCACAAGTCTTCTCCTTCTCATACATTGTCTGCCACCTGTTATACAATCTACTACAAGCCCAAGGTCTCTCCCCTCCCTGGGTGGGGACATATTGTCCTGAAAGGAACAGAGTAGTACAGCTTGTCTGTCGATAGCTCCTCTTATCATTTGTTTCACACTTGCACCCTGCTTACATACTAAAAAGGAACAAAAAGTCCTTGTTCTAATTCTGACTAAAACTACACACATCAGATTTAGATTTATGATTCTAATAAATTTCATACAATCATACAGTGACAGGGTAGAATTCTGTTAGTTATAGTTCTACGTTAAATGTATACATCATTTAGTCATTATTCATAAAAATCATAACAGTAGTTCACTACTTTGGACCAGGGCCCATAGTGGGGTGCCATTTGGGACACAGTCATTGCTCACCAGAAGAATTCATTGCTCATCAGTAGGGCCATAAACAAAAACAGATACATTATATTACAATTTGATAATAGGACTGGTCCCTCATGAAATGGAATCTTCAACACCAATGGCTTTTGCAGACCAAAATACTCATGTATCCCCCAAGGCCAGTGATATCCAAGTAGTGGTCCAGTGTAGATTGGATGAAGGGCACCTTCAGGGTGAAACACAGTTGGCGTCTGGGAATTGTCTTGCTTGAAGGCTTTAATGAAATTTATGAAAAGTACAGGCTACAGTTCAGAAAAGTGTTTTTAATAAATAGAGCAATGGTTGGATGSTCACATGAAAAAAGGTTCTCAAATATTAATTGGCACTCCCAGGTCTATTAAATACGTGGCAATAGCCGGGTGTAATTTCTCTCCATCACAGGCACTCAATACACTGAGTTCAAAGTGATTGCAGACGTTAATTATGTTCAAAAGAGCTGTGTTGTTTCATCACACTAGATTGCAGGCAAATTAATGGCAGCAGGGGTGGAAGGAAACCCCCATAGAAGCATCATTAACATTCTCCTTTGAGATACTCATGCAGGTTCAGTGTATTGCTCAATAATCACCGCATACTCTCTGTTCATCATCATAGTCACTTTAACCATATCTACATGTACATACTACCTCAATCAGCCTGACTAACCGGTGTCTGTATGTAGCCTCGCTACGCTGTATATAGCCTGTCTTTTTACTGTTGTTTTATTTCTTTACCTACCTGTTGTTCACCTAATACCTTTTTTGCACTATTGGTTAGAGCCTGTAAGTAAGCATTTCACTGTAAGGTCTACACCTGTTGTATTCAGAGCACGTGACAAATAAACTTTGAATTGATATTACTCTTCTCAATACAGAACATGTAATTCCCTCCCAACGGGAGAGTATTTTGTATCAGTGATATGAAGGACAAAATAGTTTTGATGGAAACTTGTGAATCAACATTTTTCTGTTTCACCAAGGGTTTTTTGTAACTCTATATAGCTACAGTATCTCTCTCTCAGTATCTTACTCAGAAATGTACAGTTATTAATTTTGCAGTAGGTACCTGTTATTAGCTATTGTAACAGGGGAGATTGATTATTTGGTTGTCTTCCAGAAAGGTAGCAGGATCACATTGCTGAGAATGACACTGCTTGTCTGGTTGAACAGACCTTGCAGCAAAGCTCAGCCCCCATGCCTGTACCTCCTTCCCCCACCTCAGACACATTTCTGAAGCCCTGCATCTTTCAGAGCTGCACCAGGCATTGCTAACGGTGCTCAGGCATTCGCCTCTCTCCTCCCATGTGGTGTTCAAGCACTGAAAGGCTCCTCCTCTCATGTTAAGCTCTGGGCTAATTTTATCTATATTAATTAGCATAAATATATTTTACCAGACACTCTTATCCAGAGTAAGTTACAGGAGCAATAAGGATTGAGTTTCTTGCTCAAGGGCACATCGACAGATTTTTCACCTAGTCAGCTTGTTAATTCGAACCAGCGACCTTTCAGTTACTGGACCAACACTCTTAACCACTAGGCCACCTATATGTATATGAGTCCTCCTCCCCCCTCTCCTCAACCAAACTCCCATGATCCAATATGCAAATGTAATTGCAAATCAATSTATTTCGAAGAAGCTCTATCGTAATGATATCCCTGGGGTACCTGATGGTGAAACTGTAGACTAAAGATCCTACTGAAGCATCACTGTAGGGCCTCTTGAACAATAAGCCTTAACAAATGTAGAAGGCACTCTCAACCAAAGTCATCTACCATGCTTATTAGAAGCCAAGTGTTGATTCTGAGATATAGTGTGATTTACATTTCCGACAACTGTTATATTACTGTTGCAAGTTACATTATGGTTAGTAGCCTATTATTTTCCCCTTTCCACTGAACTGACTTAATTCCTGATCAATGAAATAAAGACACAGTCGATACACAGTCGATACACATTCACTGATGAATGCTCCTGCAGTTTCAATCCGAACGTGTTCGTCAGGCTTTAATGATGAAGACCTCGTCAGTTTTTTTATTATAAAGACCTGGTGGTCGAAATGTTGTCTAATAATTTCACATGGTAGCATAAAACAAGCTGCCATAATGACAGTAACTGTCTGTTGTGAATGAGAACCTACATGGTTATGTGTCAACAATTAGGGATTCTTGTTCACACTTTGCATATTGTATGTTGTGCCGCAGCTGTCACCATCAAACTAATGGAAATGTCACTCTGAATGACACATGACAAATTTAATCTCTTGACAATTTGTTGTCCACTAAATGGAGTCTCTGGCCTCCATATCTGAAATAAATTAAATGCTTTTCTAGGATACATCAATACCTGGTCAAGCCAGGTTGATCTGATAAGGACTATGTTTGCATTCCAAATGGCACCCTGTGGGCCCAAGTCAAAAGTAGTGCACTATATGGGGAATAGGGTGACATTTGAGAAGAGCCCTAAAACTAACAGGGTACATGTTTGACACCAACCTAAATACAGTGTAATTTTATCGTTTTCACCCAAACCCAGACAATCAGGGAACTGTATATCCTAGTACTGGATCTGATCTGCTAGCATGCAGCACTAATCATGTTAGAAACCAGTGCCCACAGAAAGACAGAAAGACACCCATCTGGTAAACACTTCGACTGGAACCATGCAAATGAACTCTGGATGATTATCAGTTTGATGGATAGGGCGGGGAGGTGACAAAATTACAACTCACCTGTAGATGCTGTTGGGCTAAGTGATGAATATCGATATCGCCATGGAAACGGCAGGTTGCGTGTTTACTGCGCTGGAACTGGAATGTTAGGTGTGGAGGGGGTGCTGGGTGTGGAGGGGGTGCTGGGTGTGGAGGGGGTGCTGGGTGTGGAGGGGGTGCTGGGTGGATGTTTCAGAGAGAGGTGGCATAGCAGCATTGAGGGTGTCAAGGATTGGTGCATCCCAAATGGTTCCCTATTCCCAATATAGTGCACGGCCCTGGTCAAAAAGTAATGCACTACATAGAATAAGTTACCATTTGGGACTGAGCAAGGGTGTCAAGGATTAGTGCTCCAACCTGCCGGTGGTAAATAACATGGGCATGCTGATATTCCCCTGCTGGAAACCCCTCATATTTTCAGTGGTTACCTAGGAAACCAGAGCGAAAGAGAATGCCCCCTAATTTCATGTTGGACTCTAAAACAGATGAGCTCTTGAGTGCACAGGGTGGGTGGATGGGGAGAGGTTTGTTTTGTGGACATGTCTAGTATAGTTACAGTAAAATGCATGCAAAAGCACTTCATATACAGACAATCAATATAGGGCATAATAGCAACATAAACATGCTGTAATGCTCCTGTATCATAGCTACAGCTACGGTAAATGACGTACCTCCTCAAACTCTGCATAGCGGTCAAATTGAGTCTTTGAGATTGAGAATCAATCTACAGAGGATGATGTATTGTACAATGTCTTTCTTTTTCTCATTCAATAATTCATTTGCCATTAATGTTCATCAAGAAATGACCTTGGCAAGTTTAGCTATCTCTAATTCTTAAAAGCGACCGCTTAATTCTCTAAATATTGAACAACAGCTTACAGCTTTAGAAAATCACTCAGGACTTGGAGGCATTCCATAATGAGAAGAAATCTCCCTGGTTCAGTTTCTCTTTACACGGTATGTTCTACAGCAGACTAGAAATCAATACTGTATCAGTGGGAACGACATCTGTGGGAAGGCTAGGGAATCAGTATCTTTAGACAGAGAATGTGGATATCGGGAGACATGTTATCAAATGATCAAATAATGAGCATCTCCAAGAAATGTGAGTGTGTGACAGACGCAAAGAGAGTTCAGTGGATTAAACGTCAAGTTGAATCCATTGAAAAGGTGTGTGTGTGTGTGTGTGTGTGTGTGTGTGTGTGTGTGTGTGTGTGTGTGTGTGTGTGTGTGTGTGTGTGTGTGTGTGTGTCTTGCAACGTGCGCGTGTAAGGTTTTGGCTGGATTTCTGGGTTCATTCATAATGTATCAAGGAGAGTGCTCATAAAGTATTACCACGCTGATCATCTCTCGAGAGTCGTCTGGCACTGATCCCAGCGCTGCCGTGGGCAACACAGGGCAGGACACACTAGGGAGGAAACCAAAGCACTTCTATTCAAATATTGATCCAACGCCAGCGGCTCCCACCCAGTCAGACTCAAACTTCTGAAATCCACATTCACTTCTTACAGCACGACAAAGAGAAAAACAGTGGCCCTATAAAGTGAACTGTATCAATGGAAAGGGCTAACGTCTATATCAATGGAGAATTGAGATGACAATAACATTTTACACACCCGAAGGTATAGGCTGCTATGAGTTGGTTTGTTTTGTTTGATTGTGTTTTTCTTACCTTGAATTTKTTTATTTTTAAACACAATTCTATATAATCAATGTTAACAGTTCTCTAGTCAATGTTTTCTCTCTGCAGACCTACCCAGCGATGGACTGGGATCAGAAATTCGCTCTGGCGTTTCTTTTTTTCTTTCTTTTATTAAGTTTTCTTGTTTTTCAATCAACCAACAAAACACATTCCACATTCACAGATGTGACAGACTTWAAAAAATAAAATAAAATAATAATATATKAAAAATAAATTATAATAATACAAATTATTGTAATATACATACACAAAGAATAATTATTACAACATTTCAAATATAAAACTTGCAGCAGCACTATCAAGGTTCTTATTAGCTATTTCCAGCCTTAGCTGAGACAACGAGCAAATAATTAGTTTTTAGATTTTACAGCACCTTACACAACATGCATCTGCTCATCTCCCTAATCACCCCATTCACTCTGTCCAATTTGAAATATAGTTGAGTAGTGGAGACCAGAGTCTGTCAAACTTGGACTGTCTCTTGCGGAGGTCATACGTGAGCTTTTCAAGAGGGAGAAAGTCAACAATCTGGTCAATCCACATTTTAAATGTAGGAGAGGTATTAGAGGCCCACAATAGAAGAATACATTTCTTAGCAAAGTATGTAATAGTCATAAGCAAATTTTCTCTGTCAGGATCAAGAACAAAGTCCTGCTGGGCATTAAGAAGATAGATACACGGGGTCATATCAAACTGTACATCTAGTATTTTCTGTGCAGCAGTATGTATAGATTGCCAAAATCTGGCAATCTCTCTACAGCTCCAAAATACATGCATATAGGTTCCACTTTCAGAGGTACATCTTTTACAGTTAGGAGAAATGTCTGTTTTCATTCTATGGAGTCTCAAGGGAGTGTAATAAAATTTGTACAAAAATTTGTAATTAGATTCTTTCATTTTTACATTAGTAGAGGAGCAGTATACCCTGTCGCAAAGCTCCGCCCATAACTCATCACTGATAGTCAGACCAAGGTCCTTTTCCCAGATTATTTTCAAAGGAGTAAAGGAGGAGCCCCCTTTCTCAGAAAGGAGTCTATAGATATAAGATATTTTGCCTTTAATGGATTGTGCTGTGACAAGAAGGGTTTCAACTTCATTCAACTGAGTTCTAAACCTCCTCTTGGAAGTAAATGGAGAAAAGACATTCAATTTGAAGATATTTTTAAAAAATGGATCTTGGCACATTGAATTCACTGCAGAGCTCTTGAAAGGATTTCAGTGTAGTGGTCTTCTGATGAAATAGGTCTGCTCTGGCGATTCTAACATGAACCATTTCTATCCTCAAGGCCCCCACACCGGCCCATTTCTTTCCTCAAGGCCCCACACCGGCCCATTTATTATCCTCAAGCCCCCACACCGGCCCATTTCTTTCCTCAAGGCCCCCACAACGGCCCATTTTTTTCCTCAAGGCCCCCACACCGGCCATTTCTTTTCTCAAGGCCCCCAACGCCCATTTCTTTCCTCAAGGCCCCCACACCGGCCCATTATTATCCTCAAGCATCGACACCGCCTATTATTATCCTCAAGGCCCAGACACCGCCCGTTTCTTTCCTCAAGTCCCCGACACCGGCCCTTATTATCCTCAAGGCCCCACACCGGCCCATTTCTTTCCTCAAGACCCCCACACCAGCCCATTTCTTTCCCAAGCCCCCACACCGGCCCATTTCTTCCTCAAGACCCCACACCAGCCCATTTCTTTCCTCAAGACCCCCACACCGGCCCATTTCTTTCCTCAAGGCACCCACACCAGCCCATTTCTTTCCTCAAGACCCCCACACCGGCCCATTTCTTTCCTCAAGGCCCCCACAACAGCCCACAGCCTCAAGACCCCACACCAGCCCATTTTCCTCCTCAAGGCCCCCATTTTAGCCAAATAATGATCACTCTTCACACCAAAAAATATATATATTTAGACCGGCCCACTGGGCTAAAGATAGGGACCAGCCCATCTGGCATTTGCCCAAACTACCCTATTTCTGGATCTGGACCTGCCCCCAGTGAATCAGTAACTAAGTGAGTAAGTGAAGCTCCACCTGTTCAACCCTCCATAGCCTAAAGAGTAGAAGACAGATGAGTGGCCTGAAACGGTCTGGTCCTAATGGACTGTGTGGATACAGCGTAATGAGGCGATGTGTCTTCTGTAAAGGAGGGAGTCTATGGCTGTTGTCTTCATTAACCCCCAACACTGGGCTTGTGTTACATCATTCAGTTACAAAGCAGTAGGGAGAAGGTAGAGTACAGAAGTATTCCTAAAGGAGTTCTGTTGCTGGTAAATGTAATGAACCACAAGGGATTTTTAACACTAAACTCCTGATGGTCTGTGGGTTAAACCGAACAGAATGGAAAAGCTGTGTAGTGTGTCTTAATTGTTTAATGGACTAATGCTTGAAAGTGGACGTTAATGATTTGACCTATTCTCCATGTATTGTTTTAACGGAATAGAAACATGCATGTACAGCAGATGCTTCCACAAGACATTTCTGCTTCCCTGAAATTCCGTCTCCCAGTATTACTGATTGAGGTGTACACCCAGGCTGAGTCTCAAATGGCACTCTATTTCCTGTATAGTGCACTACAGTAGAAAGGGAATAGGGTGCCATTTGGGACACACACCCTGTGAGCGAACTCACCCTCTCACCACCTGGAGAGCAGAGCTGAGCTGAGACCATCTCAGAGAGTGAACAAATGTGCTCCTTCAAAGCCCAGTAAACCATCAACTCAGAAACCACTGGAGCCAGTGGAGCAGGAAAGATGCATGGTCCTTTAAGCCATTCCAGCTCTCCTGTCCATGTGGTGAGACTGTAACCCGGCACTACGCATCACATTCAGAATAAAAATGAGGTGAGGCAGCACAAAAATTGAAAATGTTGTCAGCTGGGAATGGCCGTTCTGGGTGATTTAGTAACTGTGCTGGAGTCCATTACTGCCATTTATTACGCAAATGTAAATACTATGGCAAGGTTGGTCAGGTGGTTGGCTGGGCCACTTTTAGAACTGTTGAGGGTACTAAACTGAAGTGAATGGGAGGTGTTATGGAAAATAAAGTGGGTTACTCCCATTTTCTGTTTTATGAAATGTATACCAACTGCTTTTAATATTGTCTGAATGGTATTAGATTGAAATCAAGTAGCATTGAGTCACTCTATCTATGGCAAGTTGGCTTTGAAATGTAGATCATTTTTTGAAAGATCTMTTAGTTTCCACATTGAATTCATACAACATGATCCAGCAGCAGCAGGAAATGTGAATTATCGTGTGGATTATAATTAATGGACATTTCTGTAGGGGTTGATACATTTGTAGTTAGGGCAATCAAGTCTGACATTTTTAAATGGAAATCAAACTTTAGAAGCCTTTTTAAACTTTGAATACACATACCAGTTTGAATTTCCTGCAACAACAGGGTGATCAAATGTAACCCTACACCTGTACACTGTGCAAGATGTTTGTGTCTTGCAACCTGTAGAGCAATACAGAATCCCCCAAAATATATAATAATTCAAGATCAGAGTTAAATCCTTTGCTTATAAAGAAGTATTTGAGCGTAGATCAGAATCAGTACATTTTTAGTCAGTCACTCAGTACGAGAGCATCAACCAGCTGCCTTATCCCTTTGATAATAATATATCCCTTTGATAATAATATATCCCTTTGATAATTATATATCCCTTTGATAATAATATCATGCATTGTGTATCAATAACAACCATGAACTCTAATGGAATCAACAATCATCTTATCTTGCTACATAAAACTGAATTTCAGAAAAGAGGTTAAAGTTACCTCCTGATGGCAAATGGAGCCGTATTAAAGTCTCCTCCTCCACAGTTTCCAGATTTGACACAAAGGGACACACTACAGATGATCTTAATACTCTGATATAGGAAGTAGTGATGCTGAGGATGCTGCAGCACCCCTTGAAAAATCTGAATCCAAAAAATATAGTAATATAAATGTTTTCACAAAGTACTACACTGGGGCTTTACTAGTCCCAGTCGATCAATATAGCCGTCTGTAGCGTGGATCCCCCAAAAATGTAAGCATCCCCCACCCCCAAACTTCCTGCCGTGGCTATGTACTCTGAGCCAAATATGAGCTACTGCCAAATAGTCTTGATCTTTTTATATCATCCAGCTGTCTGGGTTTAATATGGAAAATAGATGGCTATGATATTCTGGGAGTGATGAATAATGAAAACTAATGTCAAGATAGGCCTAAACTTTTAATATATATTTTCAAATGTCGCCTTAATAAATTGAAGGCATTTGGTCACTAGTAATTTCTGGATTGTTAAAGGTTGACATTTTATTTCTGAACTCTGTTCGCTTGGTGATTGTCAGGACATGTTTTGAGGTGACAGGCATATAGGCCAACCAACAGGCCAGTAAGGCCACACTATCTGACCAGGGTAAACCCGACCAACAGGCCAGTGAGGCCACACTATCTGACCAGGGTAAAGCCAACCAACAGACCAGTAAGGACACACTATCTGACCAGGGTAAACCCACTCAATTAGGGTCTCAGGCAGTCAGACGCCCAGGCTGTGTCAGATCGCTGACCTCTGCCTAACTGATTACACTGTCATCTATTAACTTGAACCTTTGAGCTAGAAGCTGCTGGAGCTTTTTCTCCCATTATATTTAAGAGGAGACTTTTCGATTAAAATCATTGTCGAACCAGCACAAAAAGCCAGTTTAATCCTCGAATTCAGGCACTTCATCCGAATGAAGTTACATTTAAACTAATTATAGGCTTCCTCTTTCTCAGGGCAGTCTTATCCTTCCTGATGCTTTCAATCTAACAGGTTAGTTAGAGGTAACATGATCAATATGGATGGTATGATTTGTAGAGGCAGAGTGTATACGCTTATCTGTTGTTCTTTTCTCTAATACAGAGTTTTATTTCGAGGCCTGTGTAGGCCTTTAGAACTTGTGAGACACCATACGATACCCTAACCTTTCAGAGACTTCAGAGCTATAGGTCCCTCTAGTGAGGGACTTAACTTTCTGAAAGTTTCAGCCTTCTCAAACAAAGGTAATTGCAGACAGGCGATTTGCCAGCAGTCCCTTTGAAACCGGCACTAATACACACACAAACACACACAATTTCAGGATTTTGGGGGGAGTAAAAATAACCCTAACCCTAACTTTAACCCCAAAACCCTAATCCTAACCCTAAACCTAACCTTAACCCTAATCTTAACCCTAAACCTAACCTCAACCTCAAACCCTAAACCAAACCCTAAACCTAACCTTAACCCTAACCTTAACCCGAAACCTAACCCTTAATCCTAAAATAGCATTTTAACAAATTCAGGACGAAAAAGGTCCTGACTTTTCAAAATGTTTCTTGTTTTTCTACCTTGTCAGCACATTCTGGTGACTTGCAGGACATTGTGGTCCTGATAATGTAGGAAAACATTTACACACACAAACGCACACATACACACTCCCCCATACATAATCTCTTCTCTGAGTCTGTCTGTCTCTGTGTGACTAGGACAGCAGAACTATCTTCATTAACATCTCCCCTGATCACCAGGGATTGGATCCGGGACGATAGACATAGAGCTCTAGTCAAAAGCAGTGCACTATTTAAGAAATAGGGTTCTATGTGGGACCCGGGGCCAGTCATGGTGTGGTGTATGAGGCTACTGACACCATGCGAAGGCCTTCGATATATTTGGGCATGCTGTGTCAACCCTGATAGTTTGTTTGTTTGTTTCTTTGGATCCCCATTAGCTGTTGCTCATGCAGCAGCTACTCTTCCTGAGGCCCACACAAAACATAAAACATAACTAATACAAAACATGAATAGACAAGAACAGTTCAAGGACAGAGCTACATACGTTTTAAATAAGAATAATAGAAGATACACATAAAAAGTCCTGTACTGACAAAATACTAAGGCCTATCTACAGTATTCACTGTTAATTATATACTGTACATGCCTATATACATATCAGCATACGTATCCATACATACACTCTTAGAAAAAAAGGTTATCTAGAACCTAAAAGGGTTCTTCAGCTGTCCCCATAGGTGAACCCTTTAAAGAACACTTTTTGGTTCCAGGTAGTACCCTTTTAGTTCCAGGTAAAACCCTTTCCACAGAGGGGTTCTACATGGAACCAAAAAGAGTTCTACCTGGAACCAAAAAGGGTTCTCCTGTGGTGACAGCCGAAGAAGCCTTTTGGAACCCTTTTTCTAAGAGTGTATCATAACATATCAGCATACAAATCAGCATATACTGTACATATCAACGTCCTCTCACTCTGAAAACCTATGACACATGCTGTATTTCTGGAGACACTTTTATTTAAAAAATTTTTTTAATAAGTTATAAAAGTTAAAAAGAAGTTTCATACAAGTTTCATAGCAAGTTCCATAGCAAGTTCCATAGCAAGTTTTCATGCACATATGTCTTGAGCATATCATTAATCATATCATAGAAAGGTGGGTGTTAGAGGTGTTGGTTGGCAAATACAGAGTACTGTAAGTGGAAAATAGTTAACAGATGTACAATCTTAAAAGGGTAACAAAAGGGTTCTGTCCCTATAGGAGACACCTTTTGGGTTCCAGGTAGAACCTTTCTGAGTCGCCAGAACCCTCTATGGAAAGGGGTTCTACATGGAACCAAAAACGGTTCTACCTGGAACCAAATGTGCTCTACTTGGAACTAAAAAGGTTTCTTCAAAGGGTTCTCCTATGGGGACAGCCAAAGAACCCTTAAAGGTTATAGATCACAGGAGGCTGGTGGGAGGAGCTATAGAAGGACGGGCTCATTATAATAGCTGGAATCACATGTTTGAGTCCATTCCATTCATTCCATTACAGCCATTACAATCAGCTCGTCTTCCTATAGCTCCTCCCATCAGCCTCCACTGTTGTAGATTGCACCTTTTTTTCTGAGAGGGTAGCGTGCTTAAGCTATCGTACACACCAGCAATGTCATATAAGACTTTATAATAAATTCACCATACAAACGTTGATAACCAAGGCTCTGAGGAGGAAAATGAACATTTGAAACAGCAACAGCTGTTACTTAAAATATGTGAGCTGACTTAAATCTCCCACAGGAATGTGTCAGAGACATGAGAAGTGTTAATATATCACCATGTAAGACCTGTCATGTAAATTATGTGAGGAAAGAAATCGTCAGTAGTGGTGATAGCTGAAATGACTGTATTTACAAAATATTTGGGATTAATTCACTAATTCAGCAACACCCTCAATGGTATTAGACAACATTTTGAAAAGGTAGGCTGTGGCCCAATGGCACTAGTATTCTCTACACAGCAGAGGAGACAATAGACTCATATATCTACTTCACATTCAAATCAAACTGATGAGACAACAAAAAGACAGGAGCCAAGGAAAGATAGTCGCAAATGAACTGTAGAAGGGTGCCTGGGTCAATGATAGAGATTAAACAGTGAGCTAAACCTGGATCCTGTGACAATGGGTCTTTTGGCCTGAACAGGAGGTTGCTTCCCTATCTGATCCCCTCGCTGGTCCCTGAAGCACTAGGCTGCGTCCCGCATGGAACCCTGTCCTCTGTGTATTGCATTACTTTTCACCAGAGCCTTCATCAAAACTAGTGCACTACATAGGGAATAGGGTGACATCTGGGAAACAATCCCTAGTATTGGCAGGGCGGTTCACCAACAGACAGCACCGCTGGCAGCTTGGCCTTTGTCTAAGTTGGGTGTGAAACGATGACAGTTCCTTGGATGAGATCCACCTCAAACACTATGTTCTTATCACGGCTATATGACCTCATGATGTGTCCAAACATATAAATAGAATGACTATTATTTCAATGTGTCCAAATGTCTTCCTCTGCTAGAAATGTTGTGTGATTTGACTAGGTTAAAGGAGATCAAACGAGGTGGTTTTGGCAGTAGCAGAAAAGGCTTCTGCCAAGGTAGTACTTGTGTGATTTGCTCCATGTGTACAGGCGTGAGTGTGGATATGTGTGTCTACAGGGCTATACACCACTATGAGCGGTACCTTCAAGATGGCGTTCCACCTCAAGTCCACCATAACTGTGTAATGCATCACTGTCCCTCAGCCTGTAATTATGGTGATATGAATATGTAATTACAGAAACTGCTCCTCTCCTCCATCATTCCTGGCTTATTACCTGGCAGTCATTGAAAAATGCACACACACACACACACGTCAACATTGTGAATGTATTCAACCTATAGTTCAACCCACATTATCAGGAGGATTGACACCAACGGCATAGGTGTCCCAATGACTGACCATGTGGAAATACTATGAAGAACCCTCACAAGAGCCTTAACATCCCATTATCAGTGTGCTAACATGTGTTGCCCAATTGGCACACTGTTCCCTGTATAACTAGTCCACTATATTTGACCAGGGACCACGGCTCTGGTCTAAAGTAATGGATTACATAGTTAATATGGTGACATTTGGGACACACACATTGTGTAATTACCGTTAAAATATGACGTTGGGGACAGAGTCGAGCTGTCTTGTGTGTGTGTGCGTGCGTGTGTGTCTTTCGTAAATCAGTGGGGCCTAAAACATAAATGATGCAATTTATATTGATGACGTTCTGCCACCATTGAGGCCCTCGTGGCTTTGATCTACTCTCCCCAGAGAAAAAAACCCTCTCTCCCTCTTTCTGTCTTTCTCTCACTCTTTCTCTCTCTCTCTCTCTCACTCTTTCTCTCTCTCTCTTTACTCTCTCTCTCAGTGCTCTGCTGTTGGCTGGGTTGGGGGTTGGCTATTTTAGAGCTACGCTAGCTAGCTACAATAGCGAGCTTCTTCTCACACATGCACATCCCTTGTTATCTCKCTCTCTCTGTAAATCTCTCTCTCTATCTCCGTAAATCTCTCTCTCTGTAAATCTCTCTCTCTATCTCCGTAAATCTCGCTCTCTGTAAATCTCTCTCTCCCTCTAAATCTCTCTCTCTATCTCTGTAAATCTCTTTCTCTAAATCTCTCTCTCTGTAAATCTCTTTCTCTCTCTCTGTGTAAATGTCTCTCCCTCAAGCTCTCTCTCTCTCTCTGTAAATCTCTTTCTCTTTCTCTCGTGTTACTACTCTCACACACATACACACACACATTAACACACACACAAACACACACACACACACACACACACACACACACACACACACACACACACACACACACACACACACACACACTAAACACACACACACACACACACACACACACACACACACACACACACACACACACACACACACACACACACACACACACACACACACACAACACACACACACACACACACACCAACACACACACACAAGAAAGACAGGGCCGTGCACAGACCTTTTGGGGGGGGGCAGGTGCTCAAATTTTTAAATAGGCCACCCCCCCAAAGAAAAATTGGCAACTGCGGTCACAGACTCATTGAGCAATTATGACTTTGATTATGTAATTACATAAAAGCAATAGATGGTCACATCTTAATGGATAATTAAATTACACATTTAAAGCTAATTTAACAACGTCTTGCGTCTAACGTCTAATTTAACAACGTAGGTTCAGGACAAAAGCGATAAGAAGTGTATACAAATAAATATATATACAGTATACTGTGTAGATATATCTTTTTTACCCATAACAAAAGGGCACTTTGGAGACTGGTAGGGAAAAAGGCATGTGCTCTTCTCAGGTAGAGCCCTATCTGTGCATGTGCCTGATGGTATTCTACAGCTACCATTAATCTTGTGTGAAACAACAGCGGGTTCAAATTACAGCATAACCATATAATCTACTCGTGACTGCTGCTGCTTTGGTCATGTTTAGGATTATTATGTGTCTTTCAGTTGTGCATGATTCACTCTGATACATAGGAATGTTAAACATTTGAAATCCCAAGGTAAGATAATTTTTCACCGTACACACGCGTACTTTCACGCACGCACGCACGCACACACACACACACAGTGTAATTCTGTCACGTAAAATGTGTTACAGTACAATGACATGCCTTTCACTCAACATACTCAGTCCAGAATGACTGGCATTCAGAGATAGAAACCATGCCATCCTCTGCAGAAACTGACCAACCTCAACCCAGATACACAGAGTCAATGGTGCATTCTTCCACATAAGGCATCTGAGTTCATTATGAGTCTCAGAGAAGGAGTACTGATCTAGAATCAGTTTTCCCTTTTAGATCATAATGAATAAGAATATATGAACAGACAGGACCTGACACTAGATCAGCACTCCTACTCTGAGAAWTTTTTWAAATTCGAGCCCTGAGTCCTTCCACTGTTCCATGCATCCTTGCTGCCCTATGCAAATTGAGTAATTGAACACTAGTCACTTTAATCATGTTTACATACTGTTTTACCCACTTTATATGTACATAGTGTATTCTAGTCAAGGCTTATCCTATATAACTACTGCTGTATACACCTTTGCTATTCATATACTGTCTATATACACCATGATATGTGTATATATTTATATTCCGGTCTCTGACTTTGCTCGTTCTGCTATTTCTTTATTATTAATCATTTTAATCTGTATTATGTGCCTATTGTGTTTTTAGGTTTGTTATTACTCGGTATTACTGCACTGTTGGAGCTAGAAACACAAGCATTTTGCTGCACCTGCGACAACATTGAAAATCTGTTTACACTTTGATTTGATTTAATTAGATTTGAACAGTGAGGACCATCCCCTGGCCAGTCTCCACACACCAATGCCCCCCCGCACACACACCACTGCCTGCTCTGCTCTGCTCCCACTCACCCCACAGGTTAAACTGTGCCTCTGAAGGCACTGAGGCTCGTCCCCTGTTTCCTGCCTGAATTAACGGAGGGCTTTTGCTGTGGTTTCAAGCATGATTATATGTGTTGTTCCAGAGCTTGCACAGTTATTCCTGCAAAATGAGGATGTTACTCATGACAATATGGGGGGGGGGGGATATTCATAACCAGTGTGCTGATGATTGGGTTACTTTCTTTCTTTCTCACTCCCTTCAGAGATACAAAGCCTGCTTTTTCAACAGACTGTTGTGTGATGGTCATTTAGTAGTGGGCCTACGCACTCTCTTATAAGCAATAGGCTACAGAACAACTGTTAGGGACATAGCAGCATTCTTAATAGGAACAGAAGACTGGCTTTGCACAGATCAAAATATTCCTCTTTATGTATAGAATTGAAGTAGTGTTATAACAATACATATATAATATACTGYTATTAAACTACTGTAATTGAATAAGAATAATGAGTATCCTATTTCACATGCAAGGAACTATCGGCAAAGGAAAGCGTCAAGTGCATAAAGTAACAATTCCCCATAAACTCTTATGCCGTTGTTATAAGTGCCCATTGTTATATTTTAATCACTTGTTTTTTAATTTGTAGCTTAGGTTTCTTATCTAAATGAATGCCTTTGTGTACTATGTCCATTATGTTCCTTCCTTCCAATTCAGCCCTCTCCCTCTGCTGTGCACGAGCGGGAGGAGGGCGCACCGGTGTCATTCGCTCCTGCCCACTCGTCTCATAGTGATCAGTCTGTGCGTGTTCGCGTCTTGGAGCTGGAATTTGGGGAGTGGAAATACCACTCACTGTTACTTTCGCAGTTGGCGTCAAGTCGAATGAGAGTGTCTCCTCTGACATTCTACTCTGTCGGTCAGTCAGCGCGCTTCGGAAAAGGGGCGAACCTTTACCGAACGGAACGCAGTCAAGAGGATTAGGAATTGGGTAGCCTGCTCGCACTCTCAGTACGCAGGTGTTTGTAGCTAACTCATGCCTTGGTTGATTTTAGACGGGATAGTGAGTGTATGAGATATTATTGAATTCTGGAACTTTTTCGTTACATTTTTTATGTAAAAATATCAGTTTTCGATTGATACCTGTCGGGGCACTTTAGGTGACTGGGTTTTCTGAATCAACAATTGTTTTCTGCGTTTGGATTATTATAATTTTCTTTGGAAATGGCACATTCTTATTCTGGGAGAGATACACGACTTTCAGAGAGAGGAAACTGTAGTTGAATAATAACACAGGATGCTGCTTGCGACCTGAAGCACTCAGAAGAATTTAGACATTTCTAAGACGTTTGTTATTTTGCTTTGCGCACTATAAGAAGGTGGACATATCAAGTTTTTTATTTTTWATTTTTTTTACACGTGTGTATTTTACAGCACAATGATGTATTGTGGATGTATACTTTTCTTTTCAACCCAACTCCTCTTTGTGGCTTCATTGACTCAAAGTTGTAAGTGTGGACTCTTGAAATATCATATTTTCTAACATTAGCCTTATTAAAAAATCCTTAATTTCCACGATTTGTCATCACAACTCACCTGTTTTCGGGTCGTCTACCGAGGTGCATCTTGGCTACAGTAGGCTGGAGGGTTTTGCTGGGCGCATCTGTAGCTCTGTTTTCTAAATCAATTGGAAGTCAGGCTATCCAAAACGGGAGAGTGTATTATTTGTTTATTTATTTAAAGCTGTCGTTCCATTAACAGCGGAGAGAGGGAATACTGTACATGAATCAATTACTTTTGTTCTTGAAAAGCTGTTCCTTGTCCTTTATCGATTATGGTGTGGGTACATGCGGGTTCTTTTGCGAGCATGTCTTCATATTTGATATGTTATTTARTATTCATGTAGTAAAAAAAGAAGGATATGAAAATGACAAAG
The DNA here is from genome assembly GCF_002910315.2 of Salvelinus sp. IW2-2015. Taxonomy (NCBI): domain Eukaryota; kingdom Metazoa; phylum Chordata; class Actinopteri; order Salmoniformes; family Salmonidae; genus Salvelinus; species Salvelinus sp. IW2-2015. Next base: position 25,446,519 of record NC_036859.1, read on the forward strand.
CACCCTATTTCTGATTCATATCACATGCTTCACTACTCGTTTTGAAACAAGCACACTGCTAAATGTGTGTTTTAACATCTTCCCCTGTTTAATTATTTCCATGTAGGATTGACTGAGTGTATCAATATTGTTTCTGAATGATCACACATCGGTTTTTTAGAGGGGAGACTATAGGTCTACACATCACCCTAGTGTTTTTCTTTTGTTATAAAAAAGATTGTATGTGTAATTTCCCTGTTGAATAGTTATCTCTATCTATTTTTGTTTGCAGATAAATGTGGAGATAACATTGAGATAACCAGTGCAGATTATCTCACCTCTCCTGGCTATCCGAACTCATACCCTCCATCACAACAATGTACGTCGGTGATATCGGCCCCAGACCCAGGACAGAAGATACTCATCAACTTTAACCCTCATTTTGATCTGGAGGACAGAGACTGCAAGTAAGTAACGCGCTCTTTTCTGGATGAAGTGTGAAACTCTGCCACCTATTGGTCAAAATAAGAACAATGTTCAGTATTTTAAAGATGTTTCACTTCCTTCCCTCTGGGGCCATATGTATCAGAGTAGGAAAGGTGATCTAGGATCAGTTCCCCTCTGTCCAATTTATTTGTATTGATTGTTGTCAAAAGGCAAAACTAATCCTAAATCAGCACTCCTACTATGAGACGTGATGCATACAGTACTGATTTGTACTGATCAGTATGTGACGAATGCAATTTGATCATTTAAACATGGAAGAAAACTGGACCGGAGCATCATCCATTACTTCTGGATATTGGCATTTGAGAGGAAATATAATTGGAATGAAGTGTTTTGGTTGTGATATTTGATTTGATGTATTTTTTGCTGTGTAGTGCTGTCTACAATATTGTTGGGTCAATTATATAGTGTATATTTTGCCTAGTTGTGGGTGAATGTTGCATAGTCCCTTTCTTGAGCTGTGCTATCTAGTCCTGATCATTGATTATGATTTGGGTTACACATACAGTATGACACACACACACACACACCTACATACATGCACTCTGCACCTCGGGGTAAGAATGCCTTCTCACAAAAGCCCATATGTTCACAATTTACCATAAATAAACCCATTTTTATTATGGTCCCTCTGTCTTCTTAAATGCTTCATAAACTATGTGTAAATCATAGGCTCACTGACTTGCGCTGGTGTCCTTAACTGCTATTGGATCACGTTTCACCACCAAGGGACCTATAAAATGTTAGCAGTGTTTAGCATTCTGACAGATCCTGGATAGTGTATAGCTGTAAGGATAGGAATTGGATTGGAATGCTTCCAGTTCCAACATGGAATGGAGGCATTCTCTAAGTTAATCTTTAAGTTCTGTGTAACGGCAACCTAGCCTGTCCTAGCCTGTGTTTTTGACTGTGATGATAGGTTTACTCTAATATTTGTTATGAGGATTTATTTTATAGTTCATAGTCATTGTTTGGCAGAAGTGAAAGTTGTGGTAAGAGACTAAATGTTTAAAATGCCAAATGAGGGGCCTTGGCTAAACCACAGTTTCCTAAGAGAAAAACGTGCAATTTTTCCTCCCATTAACAACATCTACAAATCAAACTCCAAAACATGATATTTCAATATCATCTATAAAAGTCGTAGTTGCAACGGTTAGGGTCAWTGTCCTACGGTGGTTCCACTCTTTTCAAATGTCTCCTTTTAATTAAAATGTATTGTCACAACTGAATTCCTTCCTTCAGATACAATGTCCGGGAAAGCTGCAGTGCATGTTTGCATCGCAAATGGCACCCTCTTCCCTATATAGTGCACTACTTTTGACCAAGGCACTGGTCAAAACTTGTGCACTAAYATAGGGAATAGAGTGCCATTTGGGTCGCGACCCATGAGTCGCATGCCATCACCACCCTATATTATTAATTCAATTAAAGAACCAAATAGAACACACATGTCCCTGGAACATGGCTGTAATTAACTAGCTATCCAAACAAAGGATGCTTAGGTTCTATTTGCCTTCAAGCAGAGCTCTTGTACAAAACATCAGGGTTTTTTTTCTACTAAGGAGGGGTTGGTCTATAATTATGTTTCCAAATGCTACATTTTTGTGCAATCTTGAGCTCTTCCCTTGATATCATAGTCGGAACTGACAACTTTACATTCCTTGAGCGGTCAGACATCTAAATAACATCAATCAGGCTTTTGTGGAGATGCTCTGGTGTCCATTTGATATGCTAATGTGGAGCAGTATCAAAGTCAGAGTCCCAAATCAGGCCCTGTTCCCTATTTAGCAAGCAAATCACACACTACTCCCTAAGTGCCCTGGTCAAAAGTAGTGAACTATATAGGGAATCGGGTGCAAWTTGGGACACAGTCCTGAGCCTAATCAAAGACAGACTTACCTCACGCTGACACTAAAATAGCATGACCGATGAAAAGAATCCCTCAACAGAAACTGGAGCAGAAGTCCATAACAAGACATATGGATTATAGAGTAATCTGAGACACATTTTTTTGAGGTTGTTTGAACTTTTTCCTCAAGTGTGCGAGAATGACCAAGTTTTTGCTCGCAAAGAACATTTTCTTTCTCAGAATCTGAGTTTTGGTCTGTTTTCAATTATGTAATAGTGTTGTTGCAGCTACTTAGTACATGGAGAGAAAAAGAGTCTCAGAAATAACCTCCATGGTATGGCAGACTCTTACAGCACCGATCCCAATAGTGACAGTAAATACATGAAGACGTACACGGTAACAGAGCTACTAACAGTATTTACATACAAGACAGGAGATAAACAAAGGATAACATGACCCTCTACGGCTCTAATATAATCCGTCTGTCACTTATAGAGTTTAGCTGTTAAGACCCCTGTCAACTTCACTGTGGTGAAATAAAGGGGAAATGCCCATGGAACTGAGCACAAACAAACAGATTATTGGAGTTCATAGCCCAATTTACTTCCTTAGAAACCAAACCTCAAACAAATCATGTTGTATCCAATAGTACACTTGGCCTTCCTGTTTTTGRCTCCACTGCTGAGAAAATGTAAAACAAGATGTCGGAAAGAGTCATTCTACTTCAAATCAAACGTATTAATATAGCCCTTCTTACATCAGCTGATATATCAAAGTGCTGTACAGAAACCCAGCCTAAAACCCCAAACAGTAAGCAATGCAGGTGTAGAAGCACGGTGGCTAGGAACAACTCCCTAGGAAGAGCAAAACCTAGGAAGAAACCTAGAGAGGAACCAGGCTATGAGGGGTGGCCTGCCCTCTTCTGGCTGTGCCGGGTGGAGATTATAACAGAACTTGGCCAAGATGTTCAAATGTTCATAAATGACCAGCATGGTCAAATAATAGTAATCACAGTGAACAGGTCAGGGTTCCATAGCCGCAGGCAGAACAGTTGAAACTGGAGCAGCAGCACGGCCAGGTGGACTGGGGACAACAAGGAGTCATCATGCCAGGTAGTCCTGAGGCATGGTCCTAGGGCTGTCTCTTATACACATCTAGATGTGTATAAGAGACAGGGTCAGGGTTCCATAGCCGCAGGCAGAACAGTTGAAACTGGAGCAGCAGCACGGCCAGGTGGACTGGGGACAACAAGGAGTCATCATGCCAGGTAGTCCTGAGGCATGGTCCTAGGGCTCAGGTCCTCCGAGAGAGAGAAAGAAAGAGAGAAAGAGAGAATTAGAGAGAGCATACTTAAATTCACACAGGACACCGGATAAGACAGGAGAAATACTCCAGATATAACAGACTGACCCTAGCCCCCCGACACATAAACTACTACAGCATAAATACTGGAGGCTGAGACGAGGGGTCAGGAGACACTGTGGCCCCATCCGATGATACCCCCGGATAGGGGTACTTCTATTGAAACCAACACATTGAGGCTAAACCCATTGGCGAGCCCGAAGGTTGAAACACTAGGCTAAACCCAAATGTAACGGGCTGATTGAACAGTAGGCTCGCTATGCCGATGTAGTCGTCTCCTTGGAGACACTTCTTCCCTCCTCTGAAGAAGCACTGACAACAACATTTTCCTCTCCAAAATGAGTAATGATGATTCAAAGTAGTGATTCAAAGTGCTATCTGTGTAGACATAAACATCTCCTTTTCCTCTCCAAAATGAGAGTAGAGATGATTCAAAGCACTAACTGTGCAGTGTCTTTTTTCCATATGACTTGGAGATGTCCTGTGAGTGAGGACATACTTGTGCGATTAGAAAGCTTGATGTTTTCGGGACACAGGGACACAGTTGATCCATGCTGCCACCACATAGCTGGGGATTTGAAGGATCTCTCTCTCTCTCTCTCTCTCACACACACACACACACACGCATGCATTTTACATACTACATGCATGGTACTTTTATATACAGCATTCACATGACAAAGATATTGTATATACAGTATACACATACTGTACATACTTTTGTATATATAGTGTATGTATGTGGACACCCCTTCAAGTTAGTGGAGTTTGCTATATCAGCCACACCCGTTTTCTGACAGGTGTGTAAAATCTAGCACACAACCATGCAATCTCCATAGACAAACATTGGAATGGTCTTACTGAAGAGCTCTCCTAGAGCTGCCCCGGTCTACTGTAAGTGCTGGTATTGTGAAGTGGAAACATCTAGGAGCAACAATGGCTCAGCAGCYAAGTGGTAGGCCACACAAGCTCACAGAGCGGGACCGCCGAGTGCTGAAGCATGTAGTGTGTAAAAATCGTCTGTCCTGAGTTACAACACTCACTACCGAGTTCCAAACTGCCACTTCTCAAAACTGTTCGTCCTGAGCTTCATGAAATGGGTTTCCATGGCCGAGCAGCAGCACACAAGCCTAAGATCACCAGGCGCAATGCCAAGCATTGGCTGGATTGGTGTAAAGCCATTGGAGAAGTGGAAACGCGTTCTCTGGAGTGATGAATCACGCTTCACCATCTGGCAGTCCGATGAATGAATCTGGGTTTGGCGGATGCCAGGAGAACGCTCCCTGCCCAAATGCATAGTGCCAACTGTAAAGTTTGGTACAGGAAGAATAATGGTCTGGGGCTGTTTTTTCATGATTTGGGCTAGGCCCCTTAGCTCCAGTGAAGGGAAATCTTAATGCTACAGCATACAATGACTTTCTAGACGATTCTGTGCTTCAAACTTTGTGGCAACAGTTTGGGGAAGGCCCTTTCCTGTGCACAAAGCGAGGTCCATACAGAAAAGGTTTGTCGAGATCGGTGGGGAAGAACTTGACTGGCCTGCACAGAACCCTGACCTCATCCCTATCGAACACCTTTGGGATGAATTGGAACGCAGACTGCGAGCCAGGCCTAATCGCCAATCATCAGTGCCCGACCTCACTAATGCTCTTGTGGCTGAATGGAAGAACAATGTATCAACATCTAGTAGAAAGCCTTCCCAGAAGAGTGGAGGCTGTTATAGCAGCAAAGGAGGGACCAACTCCATATTAATGCCCATGATTTTGGAATGAGATGTTCAAAGAGAAAGTGTCCACATACTTTTGGTCATGTATTGTACATACTTGCATACACACATGCATACATTAGATTTTACTCTGGTATAAATTATATTATATGTTGTGTTTTTAATAATACCATTACCGATCATGAGCCTTGCCCCTTACTTTGCTGTAAGGGGTTGGGACAGACAGTTCCATTCCTGGAATGGCTAGGGCCCAGATTCACAAAATAATATAGTTCGTAAGTGAAATTCCTCAACAATATCTTAAGATTGAATCATTTTCTTACGAATTTCTCATATATCGTTGAAAATCCTCTTAAGATGTTTGTTGCTAGGCAACAATTTTAGCTAGCTATCTAGTTAGCAATGGCAATCATGTAGCGTATTGTTCTAAAACATGTTCTTGGGTTTAAAATAATCAATACTGAAACTTTCAGATGAAGTTTGTGAGTGAATTAAACGTTCAATTGCTTTCAATTGCTTTTTCTCTCACTGCCTGAGTTTAAGACCAGGGTTTAGCTATCTTGGAATTAAATACATGTCTAAAAACATTATTTTCAAGAATCGAATTTCTTCTTAACTTTTTGCTAAAGGAGAAACATAAGAAATAGCACGAGAATATTTCCAATAACCTTTTCGAGGAACAGCAACTTTGCTTAACTTTCTTCTTAAGTCTATAGTTAAGGAAACAATGGCAGTTAAGAAGTAATTCCTTCTTAAGAAGGTTTTGTGGATCTGGGTCCAGGCCCACGAGGGCACTCTGTCTTCATGTATTTACTGTCACTATTGGGATCGGTGCTGTAAGAGTCTGCCATACCATGCAAGTTACTTCTGAGACTCTTTTTTCTCTCTCCATGTACTAAGTAGCTGCAACAACACTATTACATTACCCTGTACGTAAATAAATAGTTTGTGATTATATCTTGTGTCTTTTCGTGACATCGGCCTTTATATACCGATTTTAAAACAACCATATCAGAGTTGTAAATAGATTCTTGTAAAACCCCTCTTTACATAATCTCATAAATCCAAGAGATAGTTTGCTGTAGGAATTTCGGGACAAATCCTAATTTAAGATATTTGGTGCTCGTGATTTTAATTTCCACTAAAGTCTCCCAATTACATCAATGAACGATTTATGTGAACTTCAGAGTTGTGACTGGCGTGCTTATCTGAAGTTATTCTCTCTTGAACTTCAAGTCATGTAATTTAATCAAATCTAAATGCCAGGATGTAGGGTGATTACAGGACTAAACACAGCCTGCAGGTTCCTAAACTACATGGATGAGGCACGTGCGTTAGTACGTTAGTCACACATTATATCTCAATTGGCCCAAGGGGGGGCGCTGCATCATTTGTGGGGGACAACATGTTTACTCTTGCCTTGTTTTCCCTTGTTGTCTGTAGTTGGAATAACCTTTGTGGTATGACACGTATCAAATAAAACCACAGCTGCAGACCTACAGACTCCCAACCAGCAGTGCTGCTACTAACCTGGTCAGGGACAGGGACTGTCCCAAATGCACTCTATTCCCTATGTTTTGCACTACTTTTGACCAGGACCATGGGGAAGTAGTGCACTATGTAGGGACTATGTAGGGTATAGGGTGTCCTGCTGGAGAGGAATGGTCCAGTGAAGGATACAGCCCTAATTGAATGATCCTCTCAGTGTGGTCAATGGACATTCCCACTGCCCCACTATGGTTCTGTGGTCATTGTGGTCAACCAGATGAAATAGTTATTTAGACTGCTGGTGGTGAGTGTTATAGAGCCATAGGCTAGTCAGCCTGATGGGCAGTCGTACTATGACCTCTTGGACAGACTTCTGGATTTCATCTGGATTCTCTCTTTTCTTATGACATTCCATTTCTCACTTTGTACTGTATGCACACTGAACTGTCTATACACTCTTCAGTTTCCAGTTGTTCTTCTCCACACGCCATCTATCTCACTGTCTCTCTCTCTCTCGCTCTGTGTGTGTCTCTCTCTCTCTCTGTCTCGCTCTCTCTCTCGCTCTGTGTGTGTCTCTCTCTCGCTGTCTCTCTGTCTCTCTCTCGATCTCTCTCTCTGTATTGGTGCAAAGTGCACACCATGGACACCAAGCATTTTTTACTCCCGGTACAGTGGCACTGCAGTTGACCCATTTTTTTACCTTATGACTGGCTTACACTGAATAGCCACATCATTGGAGCCACTTACATAAACATAACAGAACAGCCCCAATTAGGGGCATGGTGTTCCACAGGGATGCTGGCCCATGTTGACTCCAATGCTTCCCACAGTTGTGTCAAGTTGGATGGATGTCCTTTGGCTGGTGGACCATTCTTGATACAACGGGAAACTGTTGAGCGTGAAAAACCAAGCAGCATTGACAGAAACCGGTGCGCCTGGCACCTACTACCATACCCCGTTCAAAGGCACTTAAGTCTTGCCCATTCACCCTCTAATTAATGGCACACATACACAATCCATGTCTCAATTGTCTCAAGGTTTACTTCTTTAACCTGTCTTCTCCCCTTCAGCTACACTGATTGAAGTGGATTGAACAAGTGACATCAATAAGGGATCATAGCTTTCACCTGTATTCACCTGGTCAGTCTGTCATGGAAAGAGTAGGTGTTCTTAATGTTTTGTACACACAGTATATAAATAGGTATTATCTGTACTGTAATCATGCTTTTGTGCAATTGTATGACTTTTCATTTCTCAAGACCGTTGTCATGATTGTTTGGATGCGTTTTCCCAAATAAATGTTGTCACTCACCACTTGGCTTACGCCAGACGAAACATTGTGTCTGCATCCCAAAAGGCACCATGTTCCCTATAGGGTGCACTACCTTTGATGGGTAATGCACTATATAGGGTGCACTACCTTTGATGGGTAGGATGCCATTTGGGACAAAATCTTTGTGTGTTTTGTTAACCGACACACTCAGGCAATGGGTCTAAAATGTGCTCTTCAGTCATCTTCAGTCTAAAGTGCACTTCAGTCATCAGAGCATCCGGAGGCCCTCTGCCTCCCTACTCATGAGCAGGCTGAAGTTTTGCACAGCCTAATGAAAACACATGTCAGATTACAGCCTAACGAGCAGATTAATGAGGAGAGAGTTAAGACAAAACTCAGATTCAGAGCGGTGCTGCGCTGCAATCTCACAGCTGCTATTCCTCTGTGGAAAGAAAGCACCCCCTTCCAGATGTCTTCAGGACTTAGGAAATGCGTCACGAGTCACAAGAACTGTGTACCAGACCTGGGTTTAAGGATTATTTGAAATCATTTCAAATACTTAGCATAACTGCAAACTCAGCTCATCTGGCACTCCAGGCAGGCTAAAGCAAATGTTCAAGGTAATTGAAAGATTTCAAATAGTGTTTGAACACAGGTCTGCTGTCTACAGCATGTACACAGTCTGTCCCCCTTGACAGTGGGTTTCTCCAGAGTTCACTGTGAATAGTAATATTGTTCTATTACCATGGCAATGTGATGTGTGTGTCTGTGCCAACAACAATCATGAGACACTGAACAACAAACTCAATGAACTAACCAGTTAAAAATAGTGCCTTTTTACTCTGTTTGGATCATGTCATTGTAGCTTCAAGTGATTTCATAGTGGACAGAAAAAACCATAGAGATGCAGGGAGACCTCTTACCGCTGGGGTCAGGGTCCCGTAAGGGGTCAAAGGGGAGTCCGACGGTCACCCAGTTAGTGTCCTCAGGATGAGAGGATGAGCCGATGGTCTATATCACCTTAGCATTGCAGTGGGTGTCTCAAATGGCACCCTATTCCATTTTTAGTGCACTACTTTTGACTAGGGCACATAGGGCTCTGGTCAAAAGTAGTGAAATCTATATGGAATAGGGTGCCATTTGAGACTCATCCAGAGTCAGACAGACAGGAAGCCCATCCTCTGGAGCCAGGGTTAGGGTTAGCCGCCCACCAACAGCAGGGACCCTGGTGGATAATAACTCTCTATCACGAGTGGCATGGAGGAATGCCTTGTATCTGCTCCCAACACAAGAACAGGCCCTCAGGCTGACCCCCCAGTCTGTCTGAACTCATAAAGCAGCATTGTTTATAGGAGAGGACAGCAGACGTCTTTGATTCTTGACTGCTGAGACTCATTCTCGATACGGCTGTGGAAAAGTTAGAGATCAGACCTGCATCTCAAATGGAACCCTATTCCTTATATACAGATATACTATCTTAATTTGATCACTCGCTTGTCACAGATTATTTTAGTGTATTCAAGGTTTAAAAAGGCTTCTAAAGTTTGTAATTTCCACTTTAAAATGTCAGACTTGGTTTATCCTAACTAAACATGTAAAATCCCTACACAWATATATATTATAATCCACATATTCATTTCCTGTTGATGCAGCTTTATTTTCCTGCTGTGAGAAACTGGTCAAATTAAGATAGGACATCTGTAGTGCTATAAGCCTTATAGACCCTGGTCATAAGTAGTGAACTATACTGTATAGTGAATAGGGTGCCATTTGGCCAGTCCCCCCGGCCACTCTTTTCTCTGTATACATCAATGATGTCGCTCTTGCTGCTGGTGATTCTCTGATCCACCTCTYCGCAGACGACACCATTCTGTATACTTCTGGCTATTCTTTGGTCACTGTGTTAACTAACCTGCAGACGAGCTTCAATGCCATACAACTCTCCTTCCGTGGCCTCCAACTGCTCTTAAATGCAAGTAAAACTAAATGCATGCTCTTCAACCYATCGCTGCCCGCACCTGCCCGCCCGTCCAGCATCACTACTCTGGACGTTTCTGACTAAGAATATGTGGACAACTACAAATACCTAGGTGTCTGGTTAGACTGTAAACTCTCCCTCCAGACTCACATTAAGCATCTCCAATCCAAAATTAAATCTAGAATCGGCTTCCTATTTCACAACAAGGCATCCTTCACTCATTCTGCCAAACATACCCTTGTAAAACTGACTATCCTACCGATCCTTGACTTTGGCGATGTCATTACCTCCAACACTCTACTCAGCAAATTGGATGCAGTCTATCACAGTGCCATCTGTTTTGTCACCAAAGCCCCATATACTACCCACCACTGCGACCTCTATGCTCTCGTTGGCTGGCCCTCGCTTCATATTCGTCGCCAATCCACTGGCTTCAGGTCATCTATAAGTCTTTGCCTTATCTCAGCTCACTGGTCACCATAGCAGCACCCACCCGTAGCACGCGCTCCAGCAGGTATATTTCACTGGTCACCCCCAAAGCCAATTCCTCCTTTGGCCCCCTTTCCTTCTAGTTCTCTTCTGCCAATAACGGGAACAAATTGCAAAAATCCCTGAAGCTGGAGACTCATATCTCCCTCACTAACTTTAAGCATCAGCTGTCAGAGCAGCTTACAGATCATTGCACCTGTACATAGCCCATCTGTAAATAGCCCATCCAACTACCTCATCCCCATATTGTTATTTATGTGTTTTGCTCCTTTGCACCCCAGTATCTCTACTTGCACATTCATCTTCTGCACATCTATCACTCCAGTGTTTAATTGCTAAATTGTAATTATTTTGCCACTATGGCCTATTTATTGCCTTACCTCCCTAATCTTACCTCATTTGCACACACTGTATATGGACTTTTCTATTGTGTTATTGACTGTACGTATGTTTATCCAATGTGTAACTCTGTGTTGTTGTTTGTGTCACACTGCTTTGCTTTATCTTGGCCAGGTCGCAGTTGTAAATGAGAATTTGTTCTCAACTGGCCTACCTGGTTAAATAAAGGTGAAATAAATAAAATAAATAAAAAACTCAACCGCTTGTATTTAGGAAGGGCTATAGGACTATCTATCACCACAGATGGTTATGTATATATCTGGCCTTCCTCCTGTATCTAAACACAATAAGCAGTGGACTGGAGTACAACTGCAGTCTAAAAATAAGAGTTACTGCTGTATGGCTGGCTGGCTGGCTGACCATGTGGATGGTGTAGAAATATATTATTGGCATCTACATAATGATCGACAGGACAAGCATTAAAATGATCTGCCAGGACAAGCATTAAAATGATCTGCCAGGACAAGCATGAATGTCTAGATAACTGCGTTGTTGTTGTGCTATAATATGGATGAAAAAAAGCCTTGATCACCAGTCATCATGAGGACTCCAGTCACCATGTTCATGTTTCCATCTCGGGGTGTGTCAGACACTACAAGGCTGAAACCAGAGGTGTTTGTGGCCAGCCGGCTGCAATCAGAAAGCCCAGTAAGCCCCATTAGATAACAGTGCTTTCCTTTCAGAGTAAAAGTAACAGCTTGTTCCTCTCCTCCCTGTCTGTCCGTCTGTCCAGGATAAATATAAAGTATTCCCTATATATAGTGCACTACTTTTGAGCAAGGGCCCTTTTCCTCTTACCTCTCCCAGGTATATGAGTCTCCTTTCTCAGGATTTAGACTTGGGAACACCCTTTAAATGTGTGTTAAACCTAAGGGGTACGCTGACTGAGGCATGGGGAYAAGATAGTGACACATTTTATGTGGTTGGCCCCATAGGTTCGATTTTACTGTATTTATTTGTTCAATGTCAGAACAGACAGCTATTTGGTTATGTTGTACCCATTAAAAGTATTTCACTGTTTCTGGACACATTCTGTTGTTAAAGAGGTAATGATGGTACATTGTTCTCCGACACCCAGCATGTGATCTACTGTGTGCGGCTGACATTCGCTATGCCATGTCGTGTCCTTAKGGGAGTCTGTCTATTATCCTCTGCCAATGTGCCTTGTTTAGCTCATAGTCAACTATGCAAACACGGAGTAATTGACACATCAGGCAAGAGATCCTCGCAATCAAACAATAACATCAATCACTCCAAACAGTAATTATGACGACAATCTTCCCACCTGACTGCAGTTTATTGGTCACAGACAGCTTAAGGCATAAATATGTTTCCAATGCTTAAATGAACACTCTGCATTKTAAAATCTATTAATTCTGTTCACAGCAGGCTTTATGTGACCTGTGGGAAGCATTTGAAGTGCCCTCTAGTAAAGCACTAGTGCCTAGCTTACAGTGATGTTATGTATGTATGGCATTTTATTCCTGTGCATCATGCCCCCCTTAGATTGACTTGTAAAAGCAGTGCCATGGGGAGAGAGTATGCAGATGGCTACACACTTGGGGCTTTCATTGCTCACTGAGACAGCCCTATTAACCAACTGAAACTCTTTCCTCTCGCCCTTGTTAAGTAGAAACTTAGATTACAGCTACAGAACATACCCTAACTGCCCTCATATTGTCCAGTAGAATCGCTGGTTAGGTTATTCATGCCCTCTTGTGAGGATGGTCTGGTAAGTGCTTTGCACAAACACACACACACACACACACACACATACACATATTCATACACATACACATCAACACACTACAGTAGCAAGTCCATCTGGGGCTTGAAACCATAGTAGCCCTCTGGTCCACAGTAAGGATTTTCCTAACAACTCAACGTGCTAGTCTAACACCTTTATAGTCGTATGCTAGTTGTGTTACCCTCCCTTCTAACAACTGCGTTCAATCCATCTTCCATCATCTGAAAGGCATCAGGGGAATGTTTACAGGCCCAGCTTTTCTTTAATTTAGCCACCCTCACGCACACATAGTTGCAAGGAAAACACACACACACACACACACACTGGGAATGACTCAGTGTGCCTGCTAGGCTAGCAGCCTCCATCCATCCTCTCCTCTCACTGGGAGAAGTTAAGGCATTAGTTATTCCACTGACCTAGCCACACTCAGGGTTAATCCAGCCTGCAGTGTCGAACAGGCTGAAAACTGGAAACTGTCGACAGACGAACACACTCTGTCTCAGCTGGGTCCTGCCTTAGGGCAGAGTAGTGTCTCATCAGTCAGACATACCACACATTTCTATGAGAATTTGGTCGGGTCGCCCAAAAAGTGACTTATTGCAGCTTTAACCAAAGCCTAAAGGACTGTGTCCACAGGCATTGAAGGAAGCGAAGGTAATTTCACTGCCTAAAAATAGTAAAGCATCCTTTCAGTTTACTYCCCATTCTTAATAAARTGTTCTTAYTAAACTGATGGAGAGGATTGTGTTTGACCAAATACAATGCTATTTTTCAGCGACCAAGTTAACTACTGACTTTCAATATGATTAACTACTGATTAATATGATCAATACAAGTGGATGCCAAAGATCCAACACTATTGGAATGCACTCWAGTTGGTTGAGTAATAACCTGGGTCATATTACAGGCATTAGTCACAGTTAGAAGCTTCCTCTTGAGAGGACAGCTAGTTGCTAACCAGTCAAGTCACCCAGAAAATAGAGCTCTCTGTTAACATCACACACATTATCAAGCTTTGCAGACATATTATCCATTATCAGTTGCCAGAGAGGAAGAAATCCACTCAGGGAATTCACCATGAGGCTAATGGTGACTTTAAAACAGTTAGAGTTTAATGGCTGTGATAGGAGAAAACTGAGGATGGATCAACAACATTGTAGTTACTCCACAATACTAACCTAATTGACAGAGTGAAAAGAAATAAGCCTGTACACAATAAAAATATTACAACACATGTCCTGAATACAAAGGGTTATGTTTGGGGCAAATCCAAAACAACAAATTACTGAGTACCATGCTCCATATTTTCAAGAATATGGGTGGCTGCATCATGTATGCTTGTAATCATTATGGAGTTTTTCAGGATAAATCATTAAGGGGAGTTTTTCAGGATAAAAAAAAAGAAACGGAATGGAACTACTGTAAGCACAGGCAAAATCCTAGAGGAAAACCTMGTTCAGTTTCATTTCCACCAGACACTGGAAGATTAATTAGCCTTTCAGCAGGGCAATAACCTAAAACACAAGGCCAAATCTACACTGGAGTTGCTTACCAAGAAGACAGTGAATGTTCCTGAGTGGCTGAGTTAGTTAAATCTGCTTGTAAATCTAGGGCAAGACTTGAAAATGGTTGCCTAGCATTGATCAACAACCAATTTGACAGAGCTTGAAGAATTTTGAAAATAATAATGTGCAAATATTGTACAATCCAGGTGTGCAAAGCTTTTAGAGACGAACCCAGAAAGACTCATAGCTGTAATTGCTGCCAAAGGTGATTCTAATATGTATTGACTCAGGGGTGTGAACACTTATGGAAATGAGATACTGTATTTCATTTTCAATACATTTGCAAACATTTCTAAAAACATGTTTTCACTTTGTCATTATGGGGTATTGTGTGCAGACAGGTGAGAAAACAATCTATTGAATTCATTTTGAATTCAGGCTGTAAGTCAAGGGYTATGAATACTTTCTGAAGGCACTGCAGCTAGCTAATAACCAGACATTCTTTCATAGAATACTTTTCCAGAGACTTTCAAAACAATAAACCGAGCTCTCCTTCGTTCTGGGTTCAACATGTGATGTACTGAATGTGGGTGTGATGATGAGTCTTGATATGACCTACAAATGTACAGGGAGTGAGTTCATGGTTCTCACAGCCTAGCTAACAGTCTAACTAACATCGTTGGTATAGACAAGAGAGACACTCACAGGACAAACTCACTCTGTCACTCCCCGGCCCTAAAATTAGATGCAACCCTACAAATGGTGTGTCTTAGAACAGAATGTAACATTGTGCCTCCCTGCTGGTGCAGACAGAAACAAATGGGTTTTCTTTCCCTCTCCTCCCACCCACATCTTTAGCAGTTCAATTGGGCCAACCGTCCATTTTTCCCTCTCCTCCCAACACCCACACTCCTTTAGCAGTTCAATTGGGCCAACCCCATTTTTCCCTCTCCTCCCAACCCCACTCCTTTAAAGCATTCAATTGGGGCCATACCCCATTTTTCACCTCTCCTCCGCAACCCCACTCTTTAGCAGTTCAATTGGGCCAACCCCATTTTTCCCTCTCCTCCACCCACTCTTTAGCAGTTCAATTGGGCCACCCATTTTCACACTCCCTTCCCATAGAATTTTTTTTGTAAAGCTTTATTTTATTCGCACCGAATAAAAGAAGGAAAGGCATAGACAGTACAGATTAAAACAACGTGGTAAAAACGGTGTGCTGGTTGAGGTTGGAAGCGCCAAAAGGGCCTTATAATGAAAACCACACCAGAATATAATAATTTTATTAAATTGTTTGTTTTTCAATCAGTTAACCAACAAGCATTCTCCATTATCATTGTACATGATGTATACTCGTATACAAGAAAAAAAACATGTTTGATTATATGTCTGTGTGCAAGTATGTGAGTGTGACAAGTTAGGCTATATGAGGCACTCCAGCTAATACAGGCAGCCAGGCTACTACAGGCTCAGCACCAGGCAGCCAGGCTAACATACAGGCAGCCAGCTACATCAGGCATGCACAATACAGGCAGCCGGCTACATGGCTAGGCTACAATCAAGGCAGCTAGGCTACAATACAGCAGCCAGGCTACATGGCAGCTAATAAGGCAGCCACTACATCGCACCAGAAACATGACGGCACACAAGTGCGCCCTATGGTTCTACAATACGCACCGAGGCTGGAACTACTTTGAGCAGATGGTACATACAGGCGCAGGCTACAACCAGCTGTCAGTCTCAGTACCATACAGCCAGCTTACGACACAGGCAGTCAAGCTACAGGGCCCTACTAATTCAGGAGCCACACATATGGAAGCCATCAAAAGTGGGAGGTGAACCTATTTTTACACCCGGAGGATTTTTGGGCAGAGACTGTATTCATCAACTGCTTGACACAATGTTGGAAAGCCTATAAGGTCTAATGCTAATGATGGTCACATTAAGAGTTCATGTGGTTAGAGTAGATACTATTAGGTTACCACGAATGTCACGGCTTGTCATTGGAAATAAGAATTTGTTGTCTTAATTCCCCTACCTGGTAAAAATAAAAAGAAAAAAGGTTAAATAACTAAAATTTAATAAATCGTGTTAGCTGTCTGATTAAAACAAGAAACCCCAAACCCAGAAGAGCTCAGCGGAGAACGCCATTACAACACACCACATCACACACACACACACACACCACACAGACAGCGCCGACAACACCACACACGCAACATCCACCACGACACCACCACGACCACGCACGCGACGACCACGCACCACGCACGACCACGCACCGACGCTATCACACGAACGCACATCGCGCACGCACGCACGGCCGCACACACCACCACACCAAAACCCACACACACACACAATTGCACAGCACACCAAGACACACACATTACAACAACACAAACCGAAAATCAGAGAGAGAGAGGTGCCTGAGAATCAAACTCCTCGGGCAAACTGAGAAGTAGCTGCTGTGTAAAGCAGGATATGTCCAATGGACCCCTATTACCTACAGTGCTTCAGAAAATATTCATACCTCTTGGACTTTTTCCACATTTTGTTGTGTTTACAGCCTGAATTGAAGAATTGATTAAATCTGAGATTTTGTTTCACATGTCTTCACACAATACCACCAAAAGTCATAAGTGGAATTTGGTTTTTAGAATTTTTTACAAATTAATTTGAAAAAATGAAAAGCTGAAATGTCTTTAGTTAATAAGTATGTCGACAGCCTTTGTTATGGCAAGCAAAATAACTCATCCAAAGTATTTGTTAGGTCCCCTCAATTCGACGCAGTGGATTTCAAACACAGATTCAACACACAAGACCAGGGAGGGTTTTCCATATACCCTTGCAAAGAAGAGCACCTATTGGTCAGCTGGCGTAAAAAATAAACATAAAAAGGAAGGCATGTTAAATCACTCCCTTTGAGCATGTGAATGTCTATTAATTACATTTTGGATGGTGTATCAATACACCCAGTTTCCTAACAAAGATACAGGGCCCCTTTCTATCTCAGTTGCAGAAGAGGAAGAGCTGAGTGCGAGTCATAAACGCCTCGCCCAGGGCAACGCAAACGTCAGTTCACATTGGCCAATGGGTGACTTTAAAACAGCTTACAGAGTTGAATGGCTGTGATAGGGGGAAACTCGGGATAGGATTGATAACAACATTGTAAGTACTCCACAATATTAATGCTAATGACTGAGTGAAAAGAATGGAAGCCCTATAAGATACAAATACTTCCAAAACATGCAATCATGTTTGCACATATGGCATCTAAAGTAACTGCAAAGAATTTAACTTTATGCTCCTGAATACTAAGTGTTTATGTTTAGGGCAATCACACAACACACTTTCCTGAGTACCCACTTTTCATATTTTCAAGCATCGGTTGGTGGCTGCATCATGTTATGACCATGACGCAGCCATGCTAACCATCACACTCTATGAACATGTTATTTTCCTTAATTGGCAGGTAGGTGAGGGCCCAGTGGGCTGTGGTTCAAACCCTCCAAACCAAATAATGATTACTTTCACTATTGTTTAGCTACTGTTTACCTATTGTTTGCTATTGTTTAGCTACTGCAGCAAGTGGTTTGTCACAATAAGTAATCTTACTCCCCTCATCTTGTCCTCAGGTATGAAACTATGTGGAGGTTGTTTAAGCGATGGGGATGAGCAGCTCCGACCCTGGGGAGTTCTTGTGGAAGATAGCCCCTCGCCCATCATTCCAGCGGCATCCAGCTTTCCTAATGCAAGTTTGTGTCCGACTACGAGTCACCCGGGGCTGGGATTCTCAGTGCCGCTACGAGGTCCTTCAAGACAGGTCAGCCTCTCTTTGGATCCGGTTGTGTGAAACGTTTCTAACTTATTTCTTACTATTATGTTGTTATTACTTGTTTCACTCTAGTTCCAAATAAACAGACAAGGTGGATCCTAACTTCCACCTACAAGAGAATTTTCACTTAAGTCATCGCATTGACGGCAATCGGGAGACTAAGGGCCAGTTAGGATTCGCAGCTAAGA